>NC_143583.1:93135886-93441227 GCF_048544385.1 Mastigoproctus giganteus | reverse complement strand
AATTCTATACAGTGGGACCAACTGATGATGTTACCAACAGCAAATTCAAAATGGGAAGCATTCAAAGAACTTATCTTGGAAGCTACTAGGCTTTACATACCAACTAAGAAATATTGTTCAAGGTTTAGGCCAAAATGGATGTCAGATGAACTAATGAGGCATATGGCAGAGAAGAAAAATGCATGGGATACATACAAATTAACACATGACACAGAAGCCTATGATAGATACAAGTTGATATGCAACCAAGTTACAAAGGAGGTTAGGCAGGCAAAGGCAGATTACGAGAAATCCTTGGCAAGGGATGCAAAGAAAAACAGCAAAGAGTTCTTTACTTATGTAAACTCTAGAAGGAAGGGGATGAATCAGATTGGTCCACTTGATATTGATGGGTCAACTGTTGATGATCCTGCTCAGGTAGCTAACAAACTAAATGAATATTTTGCATCGACATTCACACATGAGGAGTTATTCAGCGAGGGGAATGCCAGAGGTGTATTCAACTCTAGCAGTAAGCTACAGAATCTTGAAATAACTGGGAGTAAAGTGGAGGAGAAACTGTTGAAGATAAACACAAGAAAGGCACCCGGGGTGGATGGGATCTATCCAGTTATATTAAAGGAGGCAGCAAAGGAAGTAAGCAAACCCTTAGCCATAATTATGAGAGCTTCCTTGGACTCAGGGGAGGTACCCATAGACTGGAAATGTGCAAATGTGACCCCAATTCACAAAGGAGGATCAAAGGCTGACACAAGTAATTATAGACCTGTGAGCTTAACTTCTGTTCCAGGAAAATTAATGGGGGCACTGGTTAAAGAAGCACTGCAGGATCATTTAGACAAGACTTCAGTTATAGCTCAGACAAGCATGGTTTTGTTAAGGGGAAGTCTTGCCTGACCAACTTGATTGGATACTATGATGCAGTCACAAAAGAACTGGATGCAGGAAATAACTTTGATATTATATACTTGGATCTTAGAAAGGCTTTTGATACTGTTGCACATGGAAGACTGCTACACAAATTGGAGCAGTGTGACATTGGAGGCAAATTGCTGCTATGGATAAAGGGGTGGTTGAGGGGGAGAAGACAGAGAGTGGTAATCAATGGACACTGCTCATTGTGGACTGATGTTATTAGTGGAGTCCCTCAGGGCTCAGTGTTGGGTCCATTATTGTTTTCTGTATTTATAAATGATATTGATGATGGTATATCGGGCTTAATGTCCAAGTTTGCAGACGATACAAAGGTTGGCAGGGTTGTCAAGGACACTACTGACACTATGCTGCTGCAACAGGATCTGGAAAGGTTGAGCAGATGGGCTGAGAGGTGGCAAATGAAGTTTAACATTGACAAATGTAAAGTACTACACATGGGAAACAGCAACCCCAGAGCAACGTATCAACTTTGTGGTACTACACTGACAGTGGTAGAGAATGAAAGGGACTTGGGGGTGGTTGTGCAGGCAGATATGAAGTTCTCTGAGCAGTGCAGACGGGCTGCAAGAGTAGCTCATGGAGTATTGTCAATGATATACAGGAATTTTTCCAGCAGGGATAAGGAGGTGATAATTCCATTGTATAAGGCGATGGTCAGGCCACACCTAGAGTACTGTATACAGGTCTGGAGGCGTCATTTCAAGAAGGATGTAGAGCTGCTGGAACGAGTACAGAGAAGGGCAACAAGATTAGTGAATGGAACAAAGGGGTGCTCTTACGAAGAAAGGCTTAAGTTTTGCAAATTACAGTGGCTGGAGACTAGGCACCAGCGAGGTGATCTGATAGAGGTGTATAAAGCCTTGAATGGTTTAAGCATGCTCAATGCTGATGGGATTTTTCCTCTAGCTCAGAAAAATCACCTGAGAGGGCATAAATTCAAATTGAGGAAAGACAGATGTAGGATAGACGTGCGGAAATTTGCCTTTAGCCAGCGGGTGGTTGGTTGGTGTAACAGACTTCCATCCCTTGTGGTGGAGGTTGACAGCCTAAATAAGTTTAAGGCTCAGCTGGACAGGTATTTTGAACGAACAGAGGGGTGAAGTGGAAGTGGGTTTTTTTTTTTTTTTTTTTTTGGCTGATGCTGCATAAGCTTGCTTTCTTGCATCAAATGCCTCTACTAATGCTAATGCTAATATGAATTGGAGTAATATTGCATTAGGGAGAATGCTACTATGGATAAATGGATGGCTAAGTGATGGAAAAAAAAAAAAAAAGAGTAGCTATAAATGGACTCTTCCTGGAGATGACTACTATTTTGTATTATTACTATCAAAATCCCTACATTAACAAAAAAAAAAAGACCACCTGTTTTCTTTATTCCACATAGAAGCCTGGTTCCTGTCTAAAAACTCTCTCAGAAGTTGCACACAAGGGGACATAAATTTAAATTGAAAAAGGTTAGTTACAGAACAGATATGTAGAAATTCTGTGCAGAGAGTAACTAATTATAAGAATAAACTTCCACTTAGCGCTCTTTAAGTAAGTAGTTTGAACAAATTTCGAGAAAGAATGGGCAAGGTTTACTTTCTTGCTTCATTTTGCCAATACCAATATATTATTGGCACAATACTGTATAAGTATTAACTTAAATGCAGTGTTCTAATTAAAATCCAGTGTGAGACTCCTTCCCCCCTTTTTATTATTGTGAAGTATGTGCCAACTGTGGCATCTTCAAAATGTTTCACCAGTGTATTCTTCTTCTTCAGTAAAGGAAATGTACATGTGTTTCCAAGAGTAGTGGGCTTTTGGCAACAGAGCTGGTTCACAATACCTCCCAAATGTCCATGCAACTCAGCACAGGATGAGTTTGTGTGAAACTGATCTTTCACAAATATTGCAAATTGCATGTCTTTCATTCGTATTCCATTTAAAATATTCCAAGAATGATCAAAATTCTTGTTTCTCATTGTTATGCTCTACAATATTTTAGAATTCAGTAGTTGAATAAATTAAACCATTTCAAATATATATATATAAAAACAATACTTTATACAATATAAAAGCATAGCTTAATTTAATTTATTATGGTACTCACCTTTTTATGATCTGCATTGATGTTAGAATAAAATGGATGATAATTTTAAATTTAAGTTAGCATGAATAAGTTAGGATTTAAAAACAGGATTAAAATATGTGCAAGGAAGTAGAAGTGCACGTCTTCGTCTTGGTTGTCAATGTTGAAATTGGAACAATTGAAGTTATATGGTTGAAAACAGAAGGCTGATAGCCATAATAAGTGGCTTTCGTTTTACACATCTTCAGTTGGCAATGGTAGAATGAGAGTGAACGCGTGTATTTAAGAAGACTAAGTTCTCGTGATGCTCCTGGGTACACGTGGGAATCTCAGGTGCATGAGATTCCAGACCTGTGCTATGTTATAGGGTAGTTTGGAATTTAATACTTGAAGAGTGGAATGGTGGCGAAACCATTCTATAACTAGGGCTTCGTATTGGGAAATTTTAAAACTGGATTTTAATTCGATAATAGAAATGGCTGAATCTACTAAGGGGGTGTGGTTGTGGGACTGAACATGTGTTGCTAATTCAGTATTGGACTGTCCTGTCCTAAAGCTATTGTAGTGGTAGTACGCACGTGTGTTTGATGTTTTGATGGAACCGTATTGTGTGGTGGTGCTACCAACGTAGCAAGCATTACAGTTATGTTGACATTTTATTAAGTAGACAATATTATTCATGTCACTAATGTGGTAATTTTGTGTCTTTATATGAGTTGAATAATGAACCTAGTTTATTATAAGATGAGAATGTAAGGATGATATCGGTACCTTTGAATAAACGGCAGAATTGATTGGCAAAATTACTATGGTAAGGGAGGATAAGACGTGAATTATTATTGGCTGTGTTATATTATATTATTTTTGACTGTGATAATAGTTTGTTTGATTAATTGAATAAGATATTTCCTAGATATGAATTTACTTGTAAGATATTGAAGTTCATTATTAAGGTTGTAATGTGTGGAACTGTATTTTATAGTATTGTAAATTTGATTATAAAGGACTGCTTTTTTTGTGTTAAGGGGATGATGCGATTCAAAGTGTAAGTATTTGCCCATGTGAGTATTTTTTCTGAAAATTCTTGTTCCTAGTTTTGTATCGCTTCTGTATATAGTGAGGTTTAGAAAATTAATTTGTCCATTTTCTTCAATTCCAGGGTATATTTTAATCTATTATGCATGGAATTAAATTTAATTTAATCTCTAGGAGACATCCAATTCAACTAGTGTATAATCTTGTTACCTCTGCTCTGCCAGATAGTAACAAGGAGTTCAAGTAGTGTGTATGTGGAGGGAGTGCTGTCAAGGCCATGTTATGTCAAATTAAATTTAATCTATTATGCGTGGAATTTTATGATCTGCATTGATGTTATTCTAACATCAATGCAGATCATAAAAATGTGAGTACCATAATAAATTAAATTAAGCTACGCTATTATATTGTGTCAGTTATAAATGGTACTTTAAGAGATCTACAATTTTCGAATTGTCAGAAATACTTTATACATTTACTGTAGCATGTTATGTTTTTAGTAAACTGGAAACCTTTTTTCCACCCCCCCCCCAAAATTCATCGCTTTCAAATTTATTTCTTGGTTAAAAAAATGTGTTTTGTTCTCTGAATAGTGCTATTGGATGATTAATTAATTCTCCAAATAAAATTATGGCTTGGGTAAAGAAAGCCTGCACGAGAACGACGACAAACGTTGGATAACTTACGCGGTAAATTAGTTTGCCGATACGGCACTCTAGCGCTGCTCACTCGGTAAACAGACGGTAGGTGTTATCGGACTGGAGCAAAGTCGAGAACGATATACTGATTGACAGGTAGGCGTGGCAAACAATGAAATGATTGGTGGTGGGCGCGACAGACGACAAGCTACTGTGTAGTCATTGGTTGGCATTATGATGTGTATTTACCAGTAAAGAACGGTGCATAATAGTTTTGTAATAAACGGTGAACAGGTAATAGTAGCGATGAATCTTTTAAAGATGGAAGAAATTTGTAAGGAAAATGAAACGTTGCTTGATTTTTTGATGAAAACTAAATTGATAAGACCGAAATTGTACTGTTTTAAGTGCAATGATTATTTTAAACTAATTGAATCACGAACAGAGTCATGTGGAAAGTTGTGGTTTTGCAAAAAATGTTCTTCACGAGTTTCTTTATTGAAACATAGTTTTATGGAAAATACAAAAGTTTCATTGAAAAAGATAATGTACATTATATACTTTTGGTCAATGTGCACGCCAGTAACTAAGACAGCATTCCATCTGGAAATTTCGAAAGTGACAGCAATTAAGTTTTATAAGAAACTAAGAGATATTTGCGGATTGCAGTTAATAAAAAAACCCATTAAGTTGGGTGGATCGGGGAAAATTGTAGAAGCAGACGAAACTGTACTGGTAAAACCAAAACATCACAGAGGACGAAATTTAACTGCTAAGAAGAAATGGGTGTTTGGTGTGTTCGAAAGAGAATCTAAATTCATCTTCATGAAATTGATAAAAAATCGGAAAGCAAAAACTCTTTTGCGCATTATTAGAAAAGTAGTGAAGAAAAATACTACCATCATAACAGATGAATGGCGTGCATATAGCCGTATTACGGCCTTAGAAAAAAAGAAGTACAAACATTTAACGGTGAAACACAAGGAACATTTTGTAGATCCACATACAGGAGCACATACGAATAATATCGAAGCCCAGTGGAAGAAACTAAAAAGTGTAACTAAAGGAGTAAATGGCAGCTGTAAACATATGTTGATGGGTCACATTAATGAATATATGTGGCGTCAAATTTATGGGAAAAATCATGAAGATACTTTTCACAATATTGTTACTCAAATTGCGAATAGCTATTCAGGTCCAACTGTATGATTTGTACTCATGAATTTTTTTTCTGAGAAAGTTTCGTTCCGTTCATTTTATGTTCTTCATTGTGTTTTTTTTTTTTTTTTCTCATATTAAAAGCAGATTTTTGGAGTTGATGAGTGCTTTTACTGTATTATTGATTTAGGTTTGGTTACGAAAAAAGGAAAAGGTTTCTTTGTTTTTCGTTGTATTTCATAACCTGAGCTTAAATGGTAGGTTAGGAAATAAAAGAGAAGGTTTCCTTGTATTTCGCGACCTAAACTTAAACGTTAGGTTGGGAAATAATAGAAAAAGAAAGAAAGATTCTTTATATATACAGTATACTGAATAGCTATTAAGGTGCTGATTGACGTTATGATACGTGTGTATCCGCACGAGTGTCTTTAAAAATAAAAGTACATTAATAAAAAAATTAATATTTTATTAATAAACAATTTATGCGCTAGTCCACTCATGATTCTAAAGAAAAAAGGTTAGGTTACCCCCTCCATTTCGGGAGAGGTTCAAGCTCCCATGGGATTCAAGTGGAGGTAACCTGACCTATTTTCACCATTAGGGCATATTATTGAACAAGAAAATAAAAATACGGTCATAAAAAAATTTATTTTTTTATGAATGTATTTCTAAATATGACTGATTCTAAAGAAAAAAGGTTAGGTTACCCCCTCCACTTCGGGAGGGGTTCAAGCTCCCATGGGATTCAAGTCGAGGTAACCTGATCTTTTTTCACCGTTACAGTAAATGTTAGGGCATGTACGATTAGGACAAGTTACCATTAGTGCTGCTACAGTGATACTAAACCGATGTTATCGTGTGTTGTGTTCGCGCACCAATCAGCACGTCATTTGCCACGCCTACCTGTCAATCAGTATATCGTTCTCGACTTTGCTCCAGACCGTTAACACCTACCGTCTGTTTACCGAGTGAGCAGCGCTAGAGTGCCGTATCGGCAAACTAATTTTCCGCGTAAGTTATCCGATGTTTCTCGTCGTTCTCGTGCAGGCTTTCTTTACCTTCGCCAAAATTATATTTAAGTTACAAAGTTAAAAATATTTAGCTTCCAACAAGTTGGGCACTTGTTATCTATGAATTCTGTTTGGAGCTAGCAAAGTTTTGACTGCTGTAAGGAAATACACTTTTATTGGGAATTCACGATAGAAATTCACTGGCTGCCAAACTATGTCTGCAATTTACCAAATTGCAGACTTGGTGAATCTTAGAGGTATGGTGTGAATACCAGAGGAATTACGCCAACCTCTATTACCAGGCAATACTAGGTGATAGATGACTCTCATCGATGGGTGCAAAACTACCACTTTGCTTATTAAAGGCTTGAAGTGGTCAAACACGTGAAACATTATATTTTTAGGAAACCGGAAACTTTTTGAACTTTAATTTTTTTTGCAAAATTAATTTCTTCAAATTCATTTCAATTTCATTACAAAAAACTCAAAAGAAAAAAGAACAAAACTCCAGACTCCCCATTATGCAGTATAACTGATGTATTTTGAGGTTATGATGGGTCACTATCATAACTTCAAAAAACGTCACATCTGACTGAACCCAGTGATAACTCTCTAGGAAGCATCCAATTCAGCTAGTGTATAATCTTGTTACCTCTGCTCTGCCAGATAGTAACAAGGAGTTCAAGCAGTGTGTATGTGGAAGGAGTGATGTCAAGGCCATGTTATGTCAAGGAGCTGGGACTTTCTTATTCCAAAGGTGTTTTTCCTTCTGCTTGGAAATTTGCTCATATCCAGCCACTTCCTAAAAAGGGTGACAAATCCTTCCCATCCAATTATGGTCCCATTACAATTACTTCTATTCTTTCTAAAGTAATGGAGAAATCAATTAACCGCCAACTCTTAAACTACCTAGAAACCTTCTATCTGATCAACGATCGCCAGTATAAATTCCGTCAGTGTCGATCCACTGGTGATATTCTGGCTTATGTCACCCATTTATGGACAAATTCAATGAAAAGTTCGGTGAAACAAGCAGCTGCTCTTGACATCTCAAAAGCTTTCGTCATGTCTGGCATAAAGGTCTTCTAAACAAGGTTCCATCATATGGTTTGCCAAATGTTTTTTGTAATTGGTTATCTGATATGTTATTTGTTTTTTTTTTTTTAGGAGTTAGCAACTAAGGCCATATTGGTCCGGGGACATCCAGTGGTCATTCTCTGACCTTTCTGCATCCTCCATATTTGGTAGGCATGGGCTCGAACCCCGGTCCAATCAAGAAGCGTGTGCTATGCACTGCTGCTCCTGCCCACGTGGCTACGGAGACGCCTAATTGGTTATCCAGTTTTCTGTCTTCTAGCTTCTCCAATAATGCTGGTGTCCCCCAAGGTTCAGTTCTTTCCCCCACTCTTTACCTCTTATATATTAATGACCTTCCATTGACTGGAAATTCTATCCACAGTTTTGCCGATGATAGCACATTGCGTTCCACTTTCCATTTTGAGAAACCTTACCCTGCTTGAATATCCGCTTCTTGAAAATGTGCTTAAATATTCAACTTCTCGAATATCCATTACCACTTCCTTAAATGCCAATCTCCAGGTAATTTTCCAGTGGGGCAAAGACAACTCAGTTGATTTCAATCCTTCTAAAACTCAGTCTTGTCTTATAACTCGCAAAAGGATTCTTCTACCCCTATGCTTATCTTTGGTGACTCTCCGATTTCTAGGCAAGATGATATCTCTTTTGGGGATTACCCTGACTTCTAATCTCTCTTGGCACAAGCACATTACAAATATTGCTTCCTCTGCATCTAAAAAACTTGGTTTTCTCTTTTGCTCTCGGTGTTACTTTTCTTCCAAACAGCTGTTCACTCTGTATAAATCACAAATCTGCCCTACCATGGAATATTGTTCCCGTATCTCTGGCGGTGCCCCCAAAACCTCTCTCAGGCTTTTAGATTCCATTCAGAAGAGGGCAGTTAGGTTAATTAATGACTCATCTCTAACAAAGTCTCTTTCCCTCGCTGTCTCATAGACGTACTGTTTCTGATACTTCCATGGGCACTGTTCTTCTGAATTGGCTTCTATAATTCCTGCTCTCTCTTTCAAAACAGTCCAAACACGTGCTGCCACCAGCCAACATCAGCGCCTCCGTAGCCAGGTGGGCAGGAGCAGCAGTGCGTAGCACATGCTTCTTGATTAGACCGGGGTTCAAGCCCGTGACCACCCAAATACAGAGGATGCGGAAAGGTCAGGGAATGACCACTGCATATCCCTGGAGCAATATGACCTTAGTTGCTAATGCTCCTAAAAACCAAAATAACAACAACCAGCCAACATCCATTTACTGTCCAACTTCAAACTCACAGAACCAACTTTTCATCTTCCTCATTTATTCATTCAACTGCCATTTTCTGGAACAACCTTCCTGCATACGTATGTCCTGAAAATTACAGTCTATAGAAGTTCAAGTTTAATGTCAACAAATATCTTCTTTCATCTTCTCAATCTCCAGCCCAAGCACAGTATTAAGTACTACAGGTTCTAATACCTCTCGTGTTTGGGGTTTTCGTTAAAAAAAATAATAAAATAAAATAAAGCAAGTTTGATCTTGTGGTCTGTCTTCTACTTCAGTTGGGTGACCAGTTTTCTCTCTGGTCACTCACTTTATGTGATGCTGGATAACTAGGTGAATTTATTAAATGGGTTTTTTTTTTTTATTCGGGGGATACTGGTTTCAGGCAGAGGTGTACAGTTCCTCCTATAAGGTATTTCAGAATTTTAATCCAAAACTGTAATAAAACATGCAACCTGCTTGTGAACACAAACTCTACATCCAAGGTAACCATACACCAAAGGATATTTAGAGCTTGCTGTATTTGGATGTTTAATAAATCAATGAAAAATAAATATAAGGAAAAGATTTGTTGCTAGCTGGCTTTGCACCTTATACAAGATCAATTTCAACTACAGACCCCTAGTTCATAAAATGCAATAGAAAGAGATGAACTTTTTATAAATTCCTTCCATTTAAAACATTAAACTGTAGCATTTTAAGAAAAAAATACTATGCATTGGAATACTGAGTTCAAGTACAGAGACCTCACTGAAAAGACATTGAGCCTCTTGAAAGAGTCCAAAGACTGGCAACTCACATGGTGAGATTGGCAAAAAGAGCGACCATACGAGGAAAGACTGATTATGTGGGCTACAGGAGCTTGGCAACTAGACACCTTAGAGGTGACCTGATTGATGTTTATAAGGCTCTGAAAGGGGCTAGTAAAATGAAGGCAGAATTTTCACTCTTATTATAGAGAGAATTTCAGAACTTGTGGACATAAATTCCAATTACAGAGGAAGAGGTTTAGAGTAGATTTCAGGAAATTTTCTTTTAGCCAGCAAGTTGTTCATTGCTGGAACAAGTTGCCTTCACAGGTAGTTGAGGCTGACGATTTGAATACATTCAAAAGTCAACTGGATAGTTACCTATGTGAGGAGGGAAGCAAATAATTTGTATATTCTTATCTACTCTTCCTTTTTTTTTTGCTAATGCAGCAAAAACTTGTGGCTTCCTTCCACTACATGGCTGTTACTATTACTGCTACTCATACTATTAAAATTTCTGTATATACTATGTATGTAAAATGGTATGACGCAGGTAAAAACTTAGTACAAGTCAGTCCTCGTATAGCACGATAGTTGTGTTCCTAGAAACCCTCGTGCAATATAAACAACAGGTCCTATGGGAAAAATAGGGTTAGGTGCCAACCACCCAAGATTGAACACATATTTGTAATAAAAACATTACCAAACACAATAAATTATCGTAATAAAATACATAAGTATTTTATTACGACTATTACATAATAAAATATTGTTAATGCTTTTGCTTCTATCATAAGCAAACTTGTTTTTTGTTTGATTTTCTATCCAAACAGATGACAGCCGTTCCATCTCTTCCAATTCTTTGTGTCTTGATCTAATGGATTTTAATTACACTTTGAGTTGTTCCTGCTATAAAAGTTTTTTATTTTCTCTGCATTCTTGTAATTCTCGGTGTTGCCTCATTTAGGCCTGTAGCATGTGCAATATCACATGGTCTTTCATTTCGCTCAAAGCATTTCACAATTTCATATTTTTTCTCTATCAACAGAGGTGGACTGGCCATAAGCCTTACCAGGGAAACCACGGTGGGTCGGAGGCTGGTGTGATTTTGGCCATAAATGCTAGTATGAGGCCACTACAAATTTTCCCAGTTAATCTGCAGTGTCGTCACCAGGACGCTTCCTTTTCACACCTTTTAAGTATTTTACTCATTTTTAGGGAATAAAGCACAATTACAAAACGAGGAGGCACGCTTGATACACATAAACAAAGCTGCGCACGTGTAGCAACTGAATAAACAACACCGTAAAGGCAGAGATACACTATTAACACCTCACATTTGACTAAATACACTACCATAAAACAATAAAAACAATTTCCAGTTGCGTTCCTGCTAGTGGAATCTGTTATAAACTGGTAGTAAACTCGATCTAATTGCATTTGTGATAATACCGATAGCTGGAATTTTACATTATTATGGTGAAATGCATTTCCCCTTCACTGATATAAAAAAACATAAATACATTTTCAGAATCTTCTCTTCATTCCTATCGTGTTGGGGTGAGATTCTGGTCCGACTGCCATTTCTTGTAAACACAAAGGCGAATCGTGCATAAGCGAATTTGGTTCGTGTTATAAGATATCGTTCCCATATTTATAAATTGTGTATGATCGAATTCGTGTAGTGTAAACACGTGTTATGCGAGGACTGACTGTACTTATAAAAGCCCACCAATGACAAGCCAACTAGCCATGAAATGATGCCGTCTGGGTGGTGGTATTCTTTGAGAATAAGTAAGTTATTCAAAGTAGTGCAATACATGGTAACTCGTTAAGAAGGAACAGTCACAATATGAGATACAATTAATTCGATGCCATTCATACTACTTTTGTAGTTTTATTACGGATAAATTATGGTGATTTCACTGTTATTTTTATAGAATATATAAATAATAATATATAAACAAATAAATAAATAAATAATACATAAATAATAATATATAAACAAATAAACAAGTGCATGATTCTGAATGATTACAATGCTTTGGCTGTTTGAATTTTAAAAAATGGATATGTAGTTTTGAATGGTAAAAAATAATAAAAAAATAAATAAGAAAAAGCAGGGTATACCTAGTAAAGTGTTTATTCCTTATCTACTTATTCTTGTTATTTTTTATTTATTTATTTTTTGTTTTATTTTTATCATTAAAAACTCTGTAGTTAAGTTCACAACCATACATTTGTTTATATGACTTCTTTTTTTATTATTTTGGATCTAGAATATATCCTAGAATTTTCTGCATGCTTTTTGAAGCCCCATTCACAGAAAGTTCATACCAGTTATGAGAGTAACTATCAGGAATAAAGTAAGGGCAGAGAAGGAAGGCAAAATATAGGCTGGTAGGAAAGTTGGAGAATTCCAGCTTTTCTACTAGCCTGTATTTCCTACCAGAAATGGAAAATAGGCATCTGGATTTGAGTCACAAAAAATAGTACACTAATTATTTCAAAAAATTCTGATAGGATTTTTTTCCACCTTCTTTGGTGGATGGGGGGGATACAAGGCAACAAAAATGAGGTAGTCAAAGATCATTAATTGTAGATCTATCAATTTTAACCATTATAAAAAATTAATTTAAATTGATGAAGTCACACTGGAGCAAGGCTAAGGGCATGCATCCTCAAATTTATATCACTGCCAATCACTGAACCATAAACTAGGTAAAGTTTATTGCTGCTCCAGTAACCTGTAACTAAGGAAAGTGAAGACGAGATAACTTCAGAAATTTAGCAAGCAAGAGGATCTTAGCTGGTACCTGTTGCAAGATGGGAAATCAACTGTCAATATTCAGAGTTAATTATTCTTTAGTTCTCTGCTGTATACAAATAGAGTCTTCAAGTCATGATATACCTATCATGACTGAGAGTGGCCAGGTGCTTCACACATATAAGTGAAATAAAATAAAATTTACAAAGAACAATTATTAATTTCTCTGTCTCAAATCTCATGACTGAAGATTTAGACATTTAATGACACTGAAAAAAATTAATCTATATGGTATCTGTATTATTCCTCTTATCATTAGCTAATGCCAAATTAGGAAAATATGCAATTATACACGATTCTTTAAAATTATATCTTTGTTAATGACTGGCAATACAAGTATAATCATAATTGAAGTTGTAATCTTGTTACTAAGCATATCTACTTGATACTTGCTTTTATTCTAGTACAGCAATGGTGAACCTATTCCAGCCTGTATGTCAAAATTAAGATTAAACTGTTTATGGGTGGCCACACTTTGATTTTCCTGTGTACACCATGAGTGACAACTGTACCATTCATTTGCCATTGGTGTTCTAGTACATTTTAAATCCCAGCAATGCTCTTTTTCAGGCAATGGTTATACCCACACTATAGAATTGTATTAGCAATACAAGCAGATAAGTACTTTTAACATGTTTATAGAGGGAAGATACCCACCCAAGCAAAGGGCAGCTATTTGCTCGATCACCTTACATTATTGTCTTTAGGACCCTACAGCCAGGGCTGTAACCGTTAAAAAAAAATATATATATATATATATAAAAAAAAAAAAAAAAATAGTATACAAAAAAAAAAAAAAAAAAAAAAGCAGAGAACAAAAGTTAACAACTCGCACAAATAGTAATTAATCAAAAAGCAATGGTGTAAGCTATTTGCCTAACAAAAGCAGAAAGTATATGGCACATACCAATACATACTCTTCACGACAGCCTTGCCTACATTACCACACATATACATGAACACACTGAATAAGATGGAATAAAAAAATCAATCCAATATTTATTTGTAACTGTTATCCAAATGCTTATTTTTTTTTTTACTCATAGTATTCTGTAACTCTTTTACCATCTTTGTTACTTTAATTATTTTCTATTTTGCAGCATATCTTCAAACTAGTCCTGCCCTTATTTCATTCTATCTGTGAAGTTCATAAGTGACAGCCACAGACACCTGTTTAACTGTTCAGAAATTGATTTTATCAATACAGGTGTATTTATTTAAAATATTTTTATTTTATGTATGCTATTCTCTTCATGCAAGTTTTCTAATACCTACTAGAAGACTTCCATTGTGGGCATGAAGAGCTGCAGCATTGATGACACCATTTTGTGTTTCTGAAAATAAAATAAATTGCACTGTTTATATTTATTTAAAACTCAAACAAGTAATGATTACAATACATTATTAAATTACATATATAAATTTAATATTTATTTTTTACATTAATTGCAAACCTACTTATGCATTAGATAAGCTAATTAGTTCATGAGACCCTGCTCTAATTTTTAAGTGTTTTCTGCAGTTTATGAAGAAACATTTTATGTTTCCATGTTCGCTCTGAAACTTCTTTGCATTATGCACAAATGTTCATGCCAAGGGCTATCTAAATTACATACACATATGTATGTAATGTAATGTAGATTTACATACATACATATAAAGCATTGTACAGCAATACCCCGCATAGCACTGATAATTGGTACCAAAACTGTTCTGTGTTATGTGAAACTGCTGATTGAGGTATAATTATAATGGATTTTAATTGAATGTGCACCAGAGAAACAGTCTATAAACAAATTATAATAAATCTATAAAAAATTTTCACTTGATAGCCAGTTAAAAGGTTTTGAAATAAAAAAAATACTGCAAAAGTTTTATTAATAAAAAGGTAACGTCATGAGAGATGAGAAAAAAGCCTTATTGTTTATTTAGGTATTTCAATAATGAACTCTGGTAAAGTTGTCTTTTCTTTTTTCTCAGAATACAAGTCTTTGTAGCATCGAATCTCATCTTGTAAAATTTGCTGTATCTTGATTCTACATTCAACATTCAGATCGCCATTCATAATCTCCTCGCAGGCCATGACAATCCCCTGAAAAAATTTCTCCAATTCTTCGTTGAAAATTCTTCAAGACTTACATAGATTTGCAATGTGAACACAGGCCTCAGAAATAAAAAACAGACACGTTAACAAATTGAATACATTATCGGGAGGGTCAAAACACATTCATGCGAATTCTAACACATTGTCACGGGCTTGCGACCAAGTACAGGCTGGCCTCGATTAATGCAATTAATTCGTCCTGCAAGCGCACTGTACAAAACAGAAACGCATTAATCGAATATAACAATCAATAGGAAAAATTATAATTGGTCCTTGACCTTCTGGAATGTCCATAAAGAATTTTTAAAATACCTTTTAAATAACTTTTTAACTGTATACAATGTAAAAGATAATGGAAATAATTATGGAATTAAATGTTTATTGCATAAAACAGCAGTTCCCAAACTGTGCACTGCAGAATATTTTAAATTTTTGAGGGAAATACAGCGATACTTGACATCTGTCGGACACCTATATATATCAGAACTATTAGCTCGGAATTATATATATCGGAACTATTAGCTCGAGGCAGTTCACAGTTTCAACATTTCTGATTAAGTTGTTTGGACCTAACTACTTAATAAACAGAACTGTTAGGTATATCTTGTGGTCTAGGTGCACCGTGAAAAAATTACTGAGACACTAAGAGTGCCGTGAACTGAGAAAGTTTGGGAACCTCTGACATAAAATACACAATGAAGAAATGACTCTTGTGGAAATATTGAACAGTGTTGACTTTCTCTTTTCATCAATCAATTTCCGATAGCCGACAACAATCTTCTCTGGGCCCCGGCGAAATAAATATCACAGAGAACGAATTTTTTAATGCAATTTTTTAATGAATTTTTAAATGCAAGTCTGCATTGACTTTATTAGTGGGAGACAACAAGTAACATGTCTTTTTTCCGATGGTTGATGGAACACACCGAGCACAGAGTACTACTCTGTGACACTGAGGCGGGCAGCAGGCAAATGTTTGTTTATTGCCCATCCAACAGCCAATAAGCTTAATGCGCGATTCAAATCTTTTTCAACTATCGCATAAAAAAAAAAAAGATCATGTTAATTGGAAATTCGCATCGTGTAAAGTGAAAAGTGGTATAATTTTTTCAAAAGCAGTATGATCACTAAGTCAGTGGAGTTTACAATAAATCATCAATACAAACGTTAATTGTATTTAGCAGTTACAGGCTTGAACCCCAGTCCACTCAAATAGCATGTACTACTGCACCACTCAGCTGCGGCCCTGGCCACTCAGCTACGGGAAAACAAAGGACTTAAATCAGCAGTCATGAGCAGTAATACAGAAAGACAAACGATACTAAATCTGAAGGACAGTGATCGGATGTATTTATAAATAGCAGAGAAGGCATAATTCAAATAACAGAAGACTACTATAAAGTATTACATAAGGAGCAAGGGAATGATGTCAGCAGTGGAAAAGATGGATCACAAATTAGCAACACAAATGACATAACCAATATCCTTCCTGATGAGGTAGAACATGCATTGAAGAAAATGAAGAATCAAAAAGCCCCAGCTGAAGATAAAGTTACTGTAGAGTTGTTAAAATTGGGAGGAAGAGACATGACACAGAAATTGGAAAGACACTTCACAAAATACATTAAGAAAGGCACAATGCCTACGGAGTATAATAATGCAATCACAATTTTGATGCATAAGAAAGGAGATACATCAGAAATTTGGGAATTATAGACCAATTAGTGTTGTCCCACATCTATAAGTTGTTCACGAGGGTCATTACTAAGCTGGCTTTAGGACAGAATTCTCAATCATGGATCACCTTCATGTACTATCACAGCTAATGGAGAAGGCAAATGAATATAAAATGCCTTTATGCCTGGCATTTGACTTCATACAGCATAAGGCAATGTTTCGGGCACTGGAAAGACAAGGCAGAGACTATCTACCTTTGGAGACACTATCTCCAAAGTTGTTTACTGCTACTCTTGAGGCAGCTTTCAGAAGACTGGACTGGTCACAGAAAGGAGTCAATGGGAATGGAGAGTACCTAAACCATTTATGATTTGCAAATGACACTGTGATCATAAGCCATGATCCCAAAGAATTAAAGGAAAATGTTAATAAGTTATGCAGAGTTAGTAATGATTTCGGACTATAGATGAATATGGTTAAAACAAAAGTAACAATGAACAGGTATACCACAGGAAGAGATATAAACATTGAAGCGTCAGAAATTGAAAAGGTGGATTCATATAGGCACTCCCCGACTTACACAATACTTGACTTCTGTAAATTCGACCTTACATAAGTTTTTGCTGGCCGGTGCAAACTTAAAAAAATCGTGGAAACGCATTTTGCATCCCACAGGAATAAATGAGGGTTTTGTGAAAACATCGCAATGTGAACCGAATAACACGTAGTGTTTTTTTGGTAATTCATTCCAAGACCTCGGAAGTTGAAATTTTTGCTATATAACTAAGCTATTTATTACTCTAAAAGGTCATTTTTATAATGGGGCGCTACCCTTTCATCATTCTCATATGTTCTGTTATAAGAATCAATTTTGAACACCTCTGTTGATATTTTTCTAAAGAACGTTTCTGGAGGTCACGACCATAAAACAATAAAAATAATTTGCACTTTCCGGTTTATTGGGCTTTTCTATTAGTGCAATCTATTATAAACAGGTAGTAAATTCAATCTTATTGCATTTGTGATAATCCCGATAACTAGAATTGTTTGGGTTTTTACATTATTTTGGTGAAATATGTTATCCTTCACTGAAATCTTCACTCATATAAGAAACATAAATAAATTTTCAGAATTTTCTCTTCATTTCTATTTACTTATTACACTGATGAAGGAAAAGTGACCAATGGTAATTGCAAGTGGTGGCAGTACTAGGAAACCAAACAAAATTTGTTATCTATTGCACAGGAATTAGGTCTCGCTGCTTCAACAGTGAATACTATTTTAAAGGACAGCGTGCGTATAAAAGAACATGTTAAAGATCAACACATTTAAGATCATCACCGATCAGGTGCTATATCGAAGATGGAACAGCTATTAATAATATGGATGGAAAATCAGATTCAGAAGCGAATGCCCCTGAGTCTAATGACCATTCAAGCAAAAGCAAGAAGTATTTATGAAGACATTAAGGATAAGTATGGCAAATCCCAAGCCAAGTTCGTGGCAAGCAACAGGTGGTTTAATAGGTTCAAACATCGTGCTGGTTTCCACAACGTTAAAGTATGCAGTGAAGTTACCAGTGCTGATTCTGCAGCAGCAGAGAAATTGTGATGTGTTCGAAAAAACCTCTTCTAAATTTCCACAGCCCTCAATCTCTGCACCATATGCAGTGAAGTTACCAGTGCTGATTCTGCAGCAGCAGAGAAATTGTGATGTGTTCGAAAAAACCTCTTCTAAATTTCCACAGCCCTCAATCTCTGCACCAGTATACTTATCAGCTGGTTAAGTATGCTGGTACGTTGATTCTGGCAACAATGCTCGAAAGGTAAAATTTGCTGACATTATACCTGTCTCCTCCCTTTTTTTTTGTAATTTTATAATTTTGAAATTTTTATACTTGCATGCTTTTGTAATTTTTCCTACGCATGAGATAAAAAAAAAAACAAATTTGAATAAATAATTCTATTTATACGTTCGTCAAACATTTCTTTTTTGTTTCAATCAAATTCAGCAAGCATAGTTGCGAGTGCTGCATAAGCCTTTAGGGAAATTCCAACTTATCTAAAACTCAACTTACACAGTTCCGTGGAATGCAACCCTTACATAAGTCGGGGAGTGTCTGTACTTATCTTGGACAAGTCATTAGCTGTAATAATGATAAATGGCTGGAAGCCAAGAGAAGAATAAATTTCGGATGAATAGCATTCAGGAAATAGTCACATATCGAGGAAAAATATCCCAATTTGTCTGAAACATAAAATAATGAACCAACATATCATCCCAGCCATGACTTATGGAAGTTAAACTTGGGGACTCGCCAAAAGAATGGAAGAGAATCTGAAAATTACACAGCAAAGCATGGAATGAATTATATTAGGAAGCAGACTTTTAGATAAGAAGAGAAACACATGGATTATGCAGCAAACTCAAGTAAAGGACATTCTTACCAAAACTAAAGAACTGAAATGGACTTGAGCAGGACACAGTGCCCGAAGACATGATGACAGATGGACTAAGAAAATAACCCAAGAGAAGCTAAAATAAAATCTGGAAGGCAACGACAGAGACGGAGAGATGAAATTCAAGAGTTTGTGGGCAGTAAATGGATGGCCATTGAACAAAACAGAAGGAACTGGAAAGTTGCTGGAGAGGCCTTCATCCTGCAGTGGATTGAAAATGGCTGATGATGTTGTACATAAATATTAATTAAAAAATTTTAAAAAACACATAATATATATTCAAAAATCTAAAGTGTTTAGGGCATAGGACTCAAGCTATGGAGGAGTCTAGACTATTTATACATAGTATATATTCAAAATTGTTTAACTACTTTCACTTTTGGGTTTATTTCAAAATTTATATCAAATCTGGCAAACTTCATAGCATATGAAATTTAAAATTACATATCTTGCTTTTTACAGTGGAGCAGCCACTTTGATAGAATATCAGGTTTTGTTTTCCGCCTTTACTATGTAAAAACAATAACAACTCTTTAAAAAACAATAGGGGTAAGATGGTACATGTTTACTGAACTAGTGGGAGAGGGAAAACAAGTAACTTTAAACTTTAAACAAGCATATTGGAGATGGGTATTGGTGCTTGTCTGGTACCATGCCACACTACAAGCAAAAACTAAATAGTTGTAAAGATGGTGGCAGGTCACCTGACAGGTTCTTGTGTGCAATTTCTGTATGAAAACTGAGAAAGAAAAGAAAATTACTTCAGCAATTACTGCAGTAAAACCATGACCATATTTAGAAAGTAGAAAAAAAATTTGGAATTTTAATCATTGATTAACAGAGGAATGTTATTTTTGAGGGTCACCTGTCAGGTGATCCACTACCCCTCCAGTAGAGGGGTAGTGGATCACCACTACCATTAGTGGGTTAACATCTGATTTGTGACACAACTCACTGTAGTCTATTGATGAGGCAAGTACATACTGCTGGTCAGGAACTGCAAGTTGTTTCTATAGCCGAGTGGTCAGCGCCAGGGTGTTTAAATACACGTGCTTTGAGTGACCGGGGTTGAAGCACGTAACTGCTGAATACTGTTCTATTTCTTCTTTCTCTCTATCTTGTGAACTCCTCTGACCATGTTGTCGTCCCGGTGTAAAAACAAAAAATTTATTTATTTATCTGACTCAATTCACATCTTTTTTTTCTTTTTTTTGTTGTTGTTGTTGTTGTTGTTGTTGTTAGTTGTCGCCGCATTGGCTTCTGTGGCTATAATGCACCTCCCAAGGTTTTTGCATTTTCTACTCTGATCCAAGCCCAAGGAGGGATTCGAACCCACAATCTTTGGGTTGCCAGGCAGGTACTTTACCCACCTGGCTAGCCCGGTCGGCAATTCGCATCATGAAATTCTCATTTGACTATTCTGTCCGTGCACATCTGGAGCACTCATTGAAATTTTTAAAATTAGTGGGTAACAGTTACTGTTTAACAGGTCATCATTCTTCAACTAATTAATGGGTTAATGGGTATCGGGTTGAGGAACATACTAATAGGGCAACTGCTGTGTTTGACCCTGCAGGCAGGCAGGCAGGCAGGCAGGTGTGTGTGTGTGTGTGTGTGTGTGTGTGCGCGCGCGCGCACACACACACCAGTATTTAAAGCATCAGGTTCTCTGTCGAGCAGTTTTTCGATAAGTTCCTCACTTGTTCAAATTGAGTGAGCCTCACAATGGACTGTATCAATTAAATCTCCCAATAAACTGATGGGGGATTGAAATTGACTAACCAGATCCTGATATAAATAGGTTTTATTTAGTAGAAGGTATAATGATAATTGTCAATGCAATATTAGCAATGATATACACTGCAACTGCTTCTAACATTTGCAGTGATTGGTTGGTTGGTTGGTATTTGGAAATTAGTTATAATAGCTACACCCCCATGAGGAGTGTCGGAAGGGTGTACAGTCTGTTCTACGGACTGTACAGTGTTTTATTACCACGTTCATCTGAGATGTTATGTTGGTTTATTATTAACAGAATGTGACAGGATTAATCCATGTCAGCAGATCACCAGTATATCACCTAGATTGCTACAAAAAACCTCAACAGTTCCATTGTAGGAGTGTATCCATTACTATGATTTGGCATGTTTTTCTGTTTATTTTCATGAAGTTGAAAGTCTATGACAACCTTTTTTCTCCTTTTTTTGGAAAAGAAAATTTGTTTGTCAGTCTCCACATCATCCATTCTCTGCATATATTTCAAGAATTTCATCTTGGCATCCATATCCTCAGTGATAGGTTGTCCCAGCTTTTCTCTTTCAAGTACTTTGAATTTAGTTACTTTTTGAGAAGTATGCTCCACATCAGTAGGCATCAATACCGAAGTATTTACTGAAAGTGTTGAGGTATGGTGTTTTTGTTGTTTGAAAGTGGGGGGAATGGGCCCAGTCAGCTATTGAGACTGCAGATTTCTGTGCAGTTGAATAACCTAAGCATATGATGGTTTGCTTGAAAGCACTGGCATTGATTTTTTTGCATTTTGGTATGATATCTTAAGTATAGTTTTATATTTTTGTTCCCCGCCCCCTCCACTGATCATAATTTTTGGAATATACAGAACATTCACCCTGGCAGTTTGGATATTTTAGTATTCGAATGATGTAGTGTGTGTGTGTGTGTGTGTGTGTCCATGTCCATATTTTTAACATTCAATACATTCTAAACCTTATTAGGTTTAGAATGTATATCCCAACCACACATTTTGGATGCTATTTTTTTGGTTTTTAGGAGCATTAGCAACTAAGGCCATATTGCTCGGGGGATATGCGGTGGTCATTCCCTGACCTTTCCATATCCTCCATATTTGGTGGTGACGGGCTCGAACCCCGGTCTAATCAAGAAGCGTGTGTACATTTTGGATAAATAGTTTTATCTGTGGCGGAGTAGGTAAGTTAAAGGTATATGTCATGTTATGACTGGGAACAAGAAATCCATCTAATTTTGTGATAATTCTTTTTGCTTGTATTATTCATTGGTCATTCAATTATAGTTTTATTCCCTCGTGATATATTAAGTAAATTGAATTCTTCTGTTATTCTTTTCACACATTTACTGTTGCATGTAACTGTGCCAAATGTAGTGATTTAAATAGTTTTTCAGAGTCATGCTGGATAATTGTTTCCATAAGCAGATCATCCGATTTCAGTCATTGCTCCATTTTGTGAAAGTTTGCCATATTTATAAAGATTTCTCTATGAGAAATGGTGACAACTTGCTTATAGATTGATCACTAAGGAGCATAATATTAGATAAAGTGGAATACAATTTTGTACAAGTCCATCTTCTGACATTAGACAAAAGGCTGGAGAAGTCTAACATCATACTGTTTACTGGTCAGGTTTGGATTTGGAGATCCATATGATTTGTTGAGTTGTTAGGCTCTCCATGGTTGCTCCTTTTAAGCCTTTGAAGAAAAGAAGACTTTCCTAATAGGTTTCCAGTCTCATCACCTGAGAAGGCAGGAGTGGAGCCACATAGTGATCAGGTAGCCGAAGATTAGTGTTGTTATTGGTTAGTTAGAAAAGAGTTCTTTACCAATGTAAACTCTAGAAGGATTGTTATTTGTTTGTTATTTGGTTTTTAGGAGCAGTAGCAACTAAGGCCATATTGCTCTGGGAATATGCAGTGGTCATTCCCTGACCTTTCCATATCCTCCGTATTTGGTGGTGACAGGCTCGAACCCCGGTCTAATCAAGAAGCGTGCATTACGCACTGCTGCTCCTTCCCACTTGGCTACGGAAGTGCCACTCTAGAAGGAAAGGGATGAATCAGATTGGTCCACTGGATATTGATGGTTCAGCTGTTGATGATCCTGCCCAGGAGGCTAACAAACTAAATGAGTATTTTGCATCTACATTCACACGAGGAGTTATTCAGGAAGGGGAATGCCAGAGGTGAAGTAAACTCTGGCAGTGAGCTAGATGATTTTGTAATAACTGAGAGGAAAGTGGAGGAGAAATTGTTGAGGATAAACACAAAAAAGGCACCCGGGGTAGATGGGATCTATCCAGTTATATTAAAGGAGGCAGAAAAGGAAGTAAGCAAACCCTTAGCCATAATTATGAGAGCTTCTTTGGATTCAGGGGAGGTACCCACAGACTGGAGATGTGCAAATGTGACCCCAATTCACAAAGGAGGATCAAAGGCTGACACAAATAATTATAGACCTGTGAGTTTAACTTCTGTTCCAGGAAAATTAATGGAGGCACTGGTTAAAGAAGCACTGCAGGATCATCTAGACAAGACTGCGGTTATAGCTCGGACACAGCACGGTTTTGTTAAGGGAAAGTATTGCCTTACCAATTTGATTGGATACTATGATGCAGTCACAAAAGAACTGGATGCAGGGGAATAACTTTGATATTATATATTTGGATCTTAGAAAGGCTTTTGATACTGTTGCACATGGAAGACTGCTGCACAAATTGGAGCAGTGTGGCAGAATGCAAATTTCTGCTATGGATAAAGGGATGGTTGAGGGGGAGAAGACAGGGAATGGTAATCAATGGACACTGCTCATCGTGGACTAATGCTATTAGTGGAGTCCCTCAAGGTTCAGTGTTGGGTCCATTGTCGCTTTCTGTATTTATAAATGATATTGATGATGGTATATCAAGCTGAATGTCCAAGTTTGCAGATGATACAAAGGTTGGCAGAGTTGTTAAGGACACTACTGACAGTATGCAACAGGATCTGGAAAGGTTGAGCAGATGGGGTTAGACGTGGCAAATGAAGTTTAATATTGACAAATGTAAAGTACTACATATGGGAAACAGTAACCCAGAGCAACGTATCAACTCTGTGGTACTACACTGACAGTGTTGGAGAATGAAAAGGACCTGGGGGTAATTGTGCAGGCAGATATGAAGTTTTCTGAGCAGTGCAGATGGGCTGCAAGAGTAGCTCATGGTGTCTTGTTAATGATATACGGGAATTTTTCTAGCAGGGATAAGAAGGTGATTATTCCCTTGTATAAGGCAATGGTCAGGCCACACCTTGAGTACTGTATAAGAGGTCTGGAGGCCTCATTTTAAGAAGGATGTAGAGCTGTTGGAACGAGTACAGAGAAGGGCAACAAGATTAGTGAATGGAACAAAGGGTTGCTCTTATGAAGAAAGGCTTAAGTTTTGCAAATTAGTGTCTGGAGACTAGGCACTGGCGAGGTGATCTGATAGAGGTGTATAAAGCCTTGAATGGTTTGAGCATGGTCAATGCCGATGGGATTCTTCCTCTTGCTCAGAATAATCACATACCAGAGGAAAAACAGATGTAGGATAGATGTACGGAAATTTGCCTTTAGCCAGTGGGTAGTTGGTTGGTGGAACAGACTTCCATCCCTTGTTGTGGAAGTTGATAGCCTAAATAAATTTAAGGGTCAGCTGGACAGGTATTTCGAATGAACAGAGTTGTCAAATGGGAGTGGGTTTGTTTTTTTTTTTGCTGATGCTGCATAAGCTTGCTTTCTTGCATCATATGCCTCTTCTAATGCTAATGCTAATCTGTTAAAAAACAAAAGAATTAAACAAAAAAGATAGCTTTCCTTCTATGTCTGTGGTTACTTTTCCTTATGCCTTTATTAAAGATTTGACTGTAAATTCTTCAAAAAGGATATAGAACACTTTACTATAAAAACACACAAGTTTGTCTCCAAAACTATAAAGAAAAAAAAAACACTATTATATGATGAAAGTAATACAGAAAATGTATGCTGCAAGTAGTTACACTTGACAAGGTCCAATTCTGCTAGTTAAGTACCAAGATGTCCTAACATTCAAAATAAAATGAAATCATAAAAGTAAAAAAGAAGCAAAGCAACATTAATCCTCAGGCATTTCTAAACACATGACTACCTACCCAAGGAGGTTCATACTCAAAGCCACCAAAAGAAGAGTACCACTTCCACAATAAATGAAATTAAAAAATAAAGAAAGGGGACACTATCACTTGTGAATTCCAAAAGGATCGTAATGCAGTCATTGATTGCTATCCAGACAAAAGTGGGGTCAGACAGAAACATAAAAATTAAAGAAGAGGGAACAAAAGAAAATGCCAATGAGCCATGTTGCATCTGTATCAAAATTAACTTACCATAAAGACAATGGGTTATGTCTCCAAGACTACTGTAGGAAAAGGATAATACAATTATACAAAGGAACTAATGCAGAAAATTAATGCTACAATTAGAGTTATACTTGGCAAAGGTGCAATTCTGGTATCTAAGTATCAAGATACTCTAATACACTGAGTAGACAGAATTCATGGGATACTTACCTAGTAACGAGTAGGCCTATCTTTCATTCAGATAAGGGCAGAACCACGATGAGGCATTAAGTCCACTAGTTCACGAAAGCGTTCCACAGGTATTTCCATCCATACTTGCTGCACCGCCGTCCCTAAGTCCATAGCATTCCTGGGTGGAGGATCCAAAGCTTGAACAGACCTTTCCACAGCATCCCAAAGATGCTCCACAGGGTTCATGTCCAGAACAGTGGGGACATTCCACAGTGGTAAAATCTATGGAATGCTCTTCGAACCATGTTCTAGTCACCACAGCTCTGTGGGGAGGTGCACTGTTCTGCTGGAAGAGTCCATTGCCCTGTGGGTGCACAATGACCATGAAGGGATGATGAGGGTCTGCAAGGATGGACACGTAACCTGGACTGTTCAGAGATGTGTCTAGACGTACCAGAGGTTCCAACATATGCCAGATGAACACACCCCAGCCCATTCCCAACCCCCAAAAGGCCCGAACAGTTCCTTGTTGACATGGTGGGTGCATAGCTTTGTGTGGTTTCCGCCAGATACCAGAAAGAACTGGAAACAGAACTTATTGGACAAGGAGTCATGTCTCCAATCATCCAAGGTCCAGTGTTGATGCTCTTTCACCCAGTTGAGTTGTAGAGTCCCGAGTTGTGGTGTTAGCAATGGAACAATAATGTTAGAAATGATTACAGTAAAAAAATCAATTGAACACAATTCAAAAATTAACTAACGTTCAAAAACAATTTTAAAAAATTAATTAAAAAATCAATTAAAGTTAAACGTAAATTTCGAAAAACGGTTTTCCTTCCGTTTTTCAAAATGGAAATTACGGAGTGTGCGAGCTTGAATCTTAAATAGAGAGATTTGTCCTCACGCATATGCGTGAAACACCGTGATTATTTGTCTTTGTGCATGTGCATGAAACACCGTGATTATTTGTCTTTGTGCATGTGCGTGAAACACCGTGATTATTTGTCTTTGTGCATGTGTGCAAAAGGCCATGAATTGAAGATTAGATATGGACAACAAATATTAATAGAATTCTTATGTAATTTAATTTTGTAGGTTTCCGCAATTAATAGTCTCGTATAATTATCTCGGACACTAAGTATTTTAGCCTTGCTAAATAAAAATGTATATTTTTTGTTAACGGCATGGAAGGCCAATTCTGGCGCTGCTGCCCAAAAAGCACAAACTGAGGATGCATGCTCTTTTACACAGACAGTGAGTGGAAATCGTGTGGATCCTTGGTAAGATGAGTTGCAATCACTGCAAGGAATATGGTATATCAAGTCATTTATTTGTGTCACAAAAGAGGAGAGGACTGAGAGATTGTTCAGTATAGTGTGTAATTTCTGTATAGTGTATACAAGGAAAGATTTGGAACATGTTGATTTTTTTTTTTTTTTTTTCATGGAAACCCCAAATATGAGAGGTATCAGAACCTATACTACTTAGTACCGTGCATGGGTTGGGGGTTGAGAAGATGAAAGAAGATATTTGCTGACATCAGACTTGAACTTCTGAGACTAATTTTCAGGCAATATGTATGAAGGAAGGTTGTTCCAGAAAACGGCAGTTGAATGAACAAATGAGGAAGATGAAAAGTTGGTTCTGTGAGTTTGAATTGGACAGTAAATGGATGTTCGCTGGTGGCGGCATGTGTTCAGACTGTTTTGAAAGAGAGAGCAGGAATTATAGAAGCTGATTCAGAAGAACAGTACCCATGGAAGTAGCTGTAGAATTACAAATACTTCCATAGGCATTACTGTAGAATCTGTAGAAGTATCTGTATGCTGTTGTTGTTATTTGATTTTTAGGAGCATTAGCAACTAAGGCCATATTGCTCCTGGGATATGCGGTGGTCATTCCCTGACCTTTCCGCATCCTCTGTATTTGGTGGCTCACGGGCTCGAACCCCGGTCTAATCAAGAAACATGTGCTACGCACTGCTGCTCCTGCCCACCAGGCTACGGAGGCGCCCGTATCTGTATGCAGCAGAAACAGTATCTATGAGACAGAGTGGAGAGACTCTGTTAGAGATGAGTCATTAATTAACACACCTGCATATCAAAAGTCATATGCAGGTACGTTACACATTGGGTGAGGGGGATGTTCAAGCACTAGTTAAATCATTCTGATTGTGTGATAGCACGTTGTACACCTGTGGAGGGTCGGCAACTAACTTGTTTGAACTTGGCCAAAAGCTCACAAGCAGCTTTTGCCACCGCCCCCCCCACAGGCATACAACGTGCTATCACACAATCAGAATGTTTTAGCTAGTGTTCAAACACCACTCGTATCAACAGGTTACAAATCTCAGGGCCAAACTGCACTTTTATCCAAAGGATTAAATTATAATATACCCCTTCGCAAACTACCTAGAAATCAGTTTGTAATAAATATTGCATTTGGTCTTCATAATGTTCCACAAAAAGATTTATTTATTCAACAAATTAACCAAGTGGTAAATAATATAAAAGACATGTGACAGCCTAAATTGAATAGACACAACAATTCAGCTTTATGGGAAAATAAAGACATTCAGAGAGCAGATAAAGCAGATACAGCAGTAACACTCGATAAAACATTTTATAAATAAGTGAAAAATAGGTAAATAGGTAGACTCAGTTACCATTTACCAATTTGGTCAAGCAGTACAGTAAAACGTTAACCATGTATCGAAAAAATGACTACCATGTGTCAGTTAAAGGAATTGAAGGCCAGACCATACAACATTCCTTCACTTTTCGGTCAGGTAAAACTGAATAAGAACAGATTTCCTATTCGGCCCATTGTTTCTTACAGAAACCATCCTTAGCCACACATGTTAATAGTATTATAAAACCCTTTAGATAGGTGATACAATTTGGGATAAAACAAAAATATATTATTTACCAATTTGGTCAAGCAGTACAGTAAAACGTTAACCATGTATCGAAAAAATGACTACCGTGTGTCAGTTAAAGGAATTGAAGGCCAGACCATACAACATTCCTTCACTTTTCGGTCAGGTAAAACTGAATAAGAACAGATTTCCTATTCGGCCCATTGTTTCTTACAGAAACCATCCTTAGCCACACATGTTAATAGTATTATAAAACCCTTTAGATAGGTGATGCAATTTGGGATAAAAAAAAAATATATATATTATTTAATAAGCTTGAGGACTGTAGACTCAGCAATAATGATAATTTATTCTCACTGGATGTTACTTCCTTATATATGAATGTAAACATTGAATAAACTTTGTTGTAAATGTTGTAGATATTCTTTGGGATATGTTAAATAATAACTCTATACCGATAAATTATACAAAGCTTCCTATTAAAGAAATTTTTCACTTAATAAAAAACTTTTAGTTGAAGCCGACTATATCACCTTTCGAGACAAAGTATATAAACAAATTTTTGGTTTGCCAATGGGATTGAGTGTAAGGCTTAATATCAGAGGTATATCTATCAACAATTGAACGTATATATTTGACGCCTTTTCTACCCCACATACTACGGAAAGTATTTAGACAATGTTCTTGTTATTACTAATAGTAGCACTAATCAAGACATTTTACATTCGTTTAATAATATTCATCCTAAACTCAATTTTAAATTGGAAAGGAAAAATATGGATACTAAGTCATTAAATTTTCTAAATTTCGCGCTTACTCGGGACGTGAATAAAATCCAATTCAACATCTATCGCAAACCAACAAACACTGGTATGCTTCTACATTATAACAGCTATCACCTGTTCACCTACAAAAGGGCTATTATCTTTAATCAGTTTCTTAATACCTATAAATATTCAATGAAGGAATCTGCTTTAGACTCAGAAATACAGATATTGGCCAGCAGATTCTTAAACAGGGGTCACTCCCTTGCTACAATAAACTGAATTGGGGTATAAGCTAAGGATAGGATACAAAAAAAACTACACCAACCAATAATTGTAACATCAAAAAATACTTTATTTCTGTCCCATATGTTGAACAGTGGCACAAGCAGCTTAACAGATCCTTTAAAGATACAGAATTTAAGATTGTGCTCAGACCAATATGGAAATTACATGCTATACTAAACAATTGCTCAGTCCTTTCCTCTTTCGCAGCACAAATAAAAAAATTACTTGGTACACAACATTTCTTGCAGTGATTGCGAGTCATCTTACCAAGGATCCACACAATTTCCGCTCGCTGTCTGTGTAAAACAGCACGTGTCTTCAGTTCGTGCTTCTCAGGAAGTGGCATCAGAATTGGCCTTCCATGCCGTTAACAAAAAACATACATTTTTCTTTAGCGAGGCCAAAATACTTAGTATTGAACATAATTATACAAGAATATTAATTGCAGAAACCTTCAAAATTAAATTACATGAGAATTCTATTAACATTCGTCGTCCATATCTAATCTCCGATTCATGGCTTTTGCATGCATGCATGCACAAAGACAAATAATCATGGAATTTCACGCGCATGCGTGAGGACAAATAATCTCTCTATTTAAGATTCAAGCTCTCACACTCCGTAATTTCCATTCCTGTGATCACGACACACAGTCAAAAAGAAGTGTCTGCTTCAGGAAGGAAAACCGTTTTTTCAAAATTTACATTTAGCTTTAATTGATTTTTTAATTAATTTTTTCAAATTGTTTTTTGAATTTTAGTTAATTTTTGAATTGTGTTCAATTGATTTTTTATTGTAATCATTTTATCATTTTGCGTTAATCTTTTATTTGTTTTAATTTCTTGAGAGTATCATACGGAAGTGTTCTACGTATCATATTGAGGTAAATTTCTCTTATTCTTCTACAAATATTGATATCAGCGTATATTGATATACAGAGCACCATAACTCTGTTATATACTATGATTAATCTAAGTTTATTTTCCCTTCATTATATTCTTTGTCATATTTGATTTTCTCCCACCTTCCTCGATGCTCCCTCACTGAAATTAATATTTAGAAAACTTTGTAAAAATTCTTCACATAAACTCACTTGTGAAAAAGTTAAAGCACTCTCCTTTCCTTTCCAAGAAACACCGACCTTATCAGTATTTAACACCTGCTCTAACCAATAATGTTTGATGTACTAGTTCATTACCATGCAAGTTATGCCTCTTCTCAAATTTCTCAAATCATCACTTATTGGCTTGAAATCCAAGGGATGGTCTGCCTTTTCACATCTCTGCATTACAATATGAGTTAATAGTGGAATTTTCTTTCTTCAATTGCCATTCTCATCTTCAGGTGAATATCAGAACCACTAAGTTGCTATGAATTATTGTTTGATAAGAAGTCAAGAAAACATTCCTTCGGGTACAATAAAGTGGAAATTTGTTAAGATATGCATCAAGGTTGTGCAATAAAGTCAGAATTTGAAATGGGAAGAATTACTCCATTAAGAATGTAGTAAGTATAAATATATGGCCCAAGCCTTGTCATTCAACTCCAACTTGAAAACAATGTACACAGCTCATGGTTCAAGGCCCATACACCTCATTGTCAGCTTTTAAACTATCTGAAGATGGCCTTCAAAAACTAAAACCAACTTTCAAAGGCCGCTGATTACATTCCTTCAAATTTTTTGCTTTCATTCACCTTGATGAAACAGTGTCAAGTGTGCACTTTTCTTATAGGGATTCTATCAATTTTAAATATTCATTTTCATCTTTTAATTTAATTCTTCAATTATATCAAACCACACAGAAAGAGGTGTCTCCATTTACATAAACTTGGCTGTTTCAGTTCAAGATATAGTTCATAATTTAACTTTTACTTCATCTTCTACTTCATTTGTAATACAATTAATCAAATTACTTACAGTTCACCAAGGACTACTGCTAACAGACAATAAACATACATAAATGAGAGGATACTAGGACACTACAAGGTATACAAAAGTCTGCTATATCAATTCATTTAGTGACACAGGATAAAATATTACCCATAAAATAAAAATGTCATAACATTTTAAGGACTGTTCCCAATGGCAGATGAGTAAACATATATGTGCATTGTAAAAAAACTACAATTAAGTGAATGTAACCAAGCCATTATTGGCAATGCAACATTTCAGTGAACCAAAAGGTCAAAGTCTGAATTATGCGATGGATGTGCCTAAGCAATCCATTCAAGGTCCCTAATGAGCAACACAGTAATCTCATATGAATGAATAAAAATCATATATATTAGTAAATTGGTAATTGAATATTTTTAGATGGTTCATAGGCAATAAAATAGCATCTAATGTAGCAGTTTCCACTAGAGCTATTACTGGGTCTGCCTGGCTGTGCATGTTATGGTATCATTGTTGAGTAAGATCATAGAATTGCTGAGCTTTTCCAATCTCTTTTCATGAGGTATACCACAGTTTATCCAGCATGCAGAAGTAAGAAGCAGTACTTATTGTTTCTCCTTAAAGATCTACAAAGTTTCCCTATACGTGGCTCACCTCAAAGACTGATATGCCTACTTTGATAGCATTGTGCCACACTAATACTCCTTTTCTGCTGATCTGTTTCCCACACACAGTGATAAGTTCACAATGAATTTATGTGGGTGCGTGCTCTTCTGGTATGCGGAAAAAAAAAAAAAGAAAAAAAAAAAAAGCAGATAGTTTTTGTCATTACTGCTACATCTGTAGTTTTTTCAAATGCACAGGAATGCACACTCAAGCATCTGGCAGCTGCTATTACAAGTACCATTATTTTATTTCTACGTGAACATATGCTTTAGGGTAAACATCAATTTTCTGATTCACCCATTTCCTATCTTTATTTCTAGACATTTGTCATATATTTAAAAACTTTCCATTTTAATTTTAAGCAACGTTATGAATGAACTGAAGAACCCAAATTAAAACTATGCACTGCTTTAATAACATACAGTTGAATCAATTGATAATTACTTTTGCAGTTCCAATTAGAGAGGAGGAGGAGAAGAAGAAGAAGAGGAGGAGGAGGAGGAGGAGGAGAAGAAACTTCAAAAAAAACTATTGTTTGTTTAGGGATGCTATACCAACTTTCCACAAGCAGTTAATATTATTAATATATCTGTTGGAATAATAATATAAATAAAAAACCTAAATGAACAGGATTTGCACTGCCTTAAGTAACAGAAATAATTTCTTCCAAAATTAACATTAGAAATTAAAACTCCATAATCAATGCTTTGTAATATACCAGATATGATACTTACTGTTATGAACAGAGCAAAATTCAACATCCAAATCATTTGTCACATGGGAGGAAATATAGCTCTCAGCTAAATGCTGATATAAAAGTTCTTCTTTCTTAGTCAATGAATCTAGAAAGAGGTTAGAAAAAATTGCAGCATTTTTATTTTGAAGAGAAACTTCACAACAAAAAAAGCAGGGAATTTTTTTTTTTCCCCCTAGAACTAAGAACCACTATTGTATTGGTGTTTTGATGTGAGTATCACAACTATAGTGCAGTGGAATAGTAGGTTATAATTGTGATATGTAAGTAGCTCAAAGGTTCTAATCACTTGTTAGGCATATTTTTTGTTTTTACCTAAGAAATTCTACTTTTTAGTTAAGGATTTAACTAATTTAAAAGTGCGATTGTAATAGTATAGCACAAGGTATAACATAAAACTTGATAGAATAAAGTATAACATAAAACTTGATAGAATAAAGTATAACATAAAACTTGATAGAATAAAGTATAACATACTTTATTACGATAGGAGGGAGTATATGATGAGAGCCTTGTCGATCAATTCGGCCCTGGAAAGATTGTGCAAGGCTCAAGGGGTAGAATTTTTTCCAGCCTGGACTGTACTTGTTAACAGGAGAGATTGCTTCTACAGGGATGGGATACACTTAAATAGAAAGGGTGCAAGAATATTTGCTGATGCTATCGAGGCAGTGGGTGGGTCGGAAAACTGCTAGCTTGGGGGGAGACAAAGACCAATAGATTGACAGTAGCCACTAGCAGAGGTGAAAGAGATTCTTGCACTGCTTCTATTAGAATGAGCAGAAGCCTGAAAAACAAGATGCATGGTATTTCAGAGACTGCTGGGAGCCATTGCGGTACAAGTAAACACATGGGTTGTGTTAGGGTAGCTAAGAATAGAAACAGGTGCAGGTATACTTGCATGTACACCAATGCTAGGAGTTTAATAAATAATTTTGATGAATTTGAGGTATTGCTCAAAACATCAAAGGCAGATATTGTTGGGATATCAGAGACGTGGTGTCACACAGATATAAGGGATGCAGAACTGCAATTTGGGGAGTACAACATCTACAGAAAGGATAGACAGGATATGAAGGGGAGAGGGGTTATGCTATTAGTTAAGAAACACATAAAAACCAAGGAAGTGAAGCCAGTCGACATCGCTGGACAGTGCAGTGTTGAGTCAGTTTGGTGTGACATAAGCATTGGGAGATCAAAATTGAGAGTAGGAGTGTGCTATAGGCCTGATGACTCTGATGACTATAATAAGAAACTGTACAGGGAAATAGAGTGGGCCAGTAAATCAGAGAATCTTATAATGGGAGATTTTAATTTCCCAGATATTGACTGGAATTTGGGGGCTGGTTACTCAAACACTAGCAGGCTTTTGTGGATTTATTGGATGATTGTTTTCTACATCAGCATGTTCGGGAAGCAACTAGAGGGAGTAATACTCTTGATTTGATTATCAGCAGTGATTCTTCATGCATTAAGAATCTGCAGATAAATAAACCACTAGGTGGCAGTGATCACAGTGTGCTGAAGTGGGATTTACTCAAAGAGGTAACTACCATTAGGGATAAAGGGAAGGGTTATTGCTTCCGTAAAGGCGACTACGATGGACTGAGACAGTATTTAAATTCTATACAGTGGGACCAACTGATTATGTTACCAACAGCAAATTCACAATTGGGAAGCATTCAAAGAACTTATCTTGGATGCTACTAGGCTTTACATACCAACTAAGAAATATTGTTCAAGGTTTAGGCCAAAATGGATGTCAGATGAACTAATGAGGCATATGGCAGAGAAGAAAAATGCATGGGATACTTACAAATTAACACATGACACAGAAGTCTATGATAGATACAAGTTGATATGCAACAAAGTTACAAAGGAGGTTAGGCAGGCGAAGGCAGATTACGAGAAATCCTTGGCAAGGGATGCAAAGAAAAACAGCAAAGAGTTCTTTACTTATGTAAACTCTAGAAGGAAGGGGATGAATCTGATTGGTCCACTTGATATTGATGGGTCAACTGTTGATGATCCTGCTCAGGTAGCTAACAAACTAAATGAATATTTTGCATCGACATTCACACATGAGGAGTATTCAGCGAGGGGAATGCCAGAGGTGTATTCAACTCTAGCAGTAAGCTACAGAATCTTGAAATAACTGGGAGCAAAGTGGAGGAGAAACTGTTGAAGATAAACACAAGAAAGGCACCCGGGGTGGATGGGATCTATCCAGTTATATTAAAGGAGGCAGCAAAGGAAGTAAGCAAACCCTTAGCCATAATTATGAGAGCTTCCTTGGACTCAGGGGAGGTACCCATAGACTGGAAATGTGCAAATGTGACCCCAATTCACAAAGGAGGATCAAAGGCTGACACAAGTAATTATAGACCTGTGAGCTTAACTTCTGTTCCAGGAAAATTAATGGAGGCACTGGTTAAAGAAGCACTGCAGGATCATTTAGACAAGACTTCAGTTATAGCTCAGACACAGCATGGTTTTGTTAAGGGGAAGTCTTGCCTGACCAATTTGATTGGCTACTATGATGCAGTCACAAAAGAACTGGATGTAGGGAATAACTTTGATATTATATATTTGGATCTTAGAAAGGCTTTTGATACTGTTGCACATGGAAGACTGCTACACAAATTGGAGCAGTGTGACATTGGAGGCAAATTGCTGCTATAGATAAAGGGGTGGTTGAGGGGGAGAAGACAGAGAGTGGTAATCAATGGACACTGCTCATCGTGGACTAATGTTATTAGTGGAGTCCCTCAGGGCTCAGTGTTGGGTCCATTATTGTTTTCTGTATTTATAAATGATATTGATGATGGTATATCAAGCTTAATGTCCAAGTTTGCAGACAATACAAAGGTTGGCAGGGTTGTCAAGGACACTACTGACACTATGCTGCTGCAACAGGATCTGGAAAGGTTGAGCAGATGGGCTGAGAGGTGGCAAATGAAGTTTAACATTGACAAATGTAAAGTACTACACATGGGAAACAGCAACCCCAGAGCAAAGTATCAACTCTGTGGTACTACACTGACAGTGGTAGAGAATGAAAGGGACTTGGGGATGGTTGTGCAGGCAGATATGAAGTTCTCTGAGCAGGGCAGACGGGCTGCAAGAGTAGCTCATGGAGTATTGTCAATGATATACAGGAATTTTTCCAGCAGGGATAAGGAGGTGATTATTCCATTGTATAAGGCAATGGTCAGGCCACACCTTGAGTACTGTATACAGGTCTGGAGGCCTAATTTCAAGAAGGATGTAGAGCTGCTGGAACGAGTACAGAGAAGGGCAACAAGATTAGTGAATGGAACAAAAGGGTGCTCTTACGAAGAAAGGCTTAAGTTTTGCAAATTACAGTGTCTGGAGACTAGGCACCAGCGAGGTGATCTGATAGAGGTGTATAAAGCCTTGAATGGTTTAAGCATGCTCAATGCTGATGGGATTCTTCCTCTAGCTCAGAAAAATCACCTGAGAGGGCATAAATTCAAATTGAGGAAAGACAGATGTAGGATAGACGTGCGGAAATTTGGCTTTAGCCAGCGGGTGGTTGGTTGGTGGAACAGACTTCCATCCCTTGTAGTGGAGGTTGATAGCCTAAATAAGTTTAAGGCTTAGCTGGACAGGTATTTTGAACGAACAGAGGGGTGAAGTGGAAGTGGGTTTTTTTTTTGGCTGATGCTGCATAAGCTTTCTTTCTTGCATCAAATGCCTCTACTAATGCTAATGCTAATAACATAAAACTTGATAGAATAAAGTATAACATAAAACTTGATAGAATAAAGTATAACATAAAACTTGATAGAATAAAGTATAACATAAAACTTGATAGAATAATGCATATCGCTGCATTTAGAAATCTATTAGCTTACTACAGTATTGTCAGTTAATCAATTAAACTGATTAATTTAACTAATTTTCAGTTTATCAATTAAATTATATTTAAATGGAAATTATGCCCCTGAATATAGCAGCAAAGAAATGGGCACCAAGTAGCAGGACTGCTGTGGCTCAGGGGGAGAACATGATGATTCTCCTATGAATCACAGCCTAATAAAATGTGCAACTTATGAAATGTTTGCTGATCTTTCTGGAATAGAACATGATAGGCTAAGGGGATGTCTTTGCATGTTCAGTCATATTGTGAAGAAAAAGTAAAGTAAAGTGCAGCCATTATCAACCCACTGCAGGGTGGAAGCCTCCTCAACAATTCATGCTGAGGGAAATGGACCATAATCTGCCACGCTGGTCCAGTGCGGGTTGGCAGATCGACCGTATTCAGCAGTCAGGGGCTTGAACCCCGGTCTACTCAAAGAGCGTGTGCTACTGCACTCCCGCTCCTGCCCACTCGGCACAGCATTCAAATGAATGTTTATGAGAGTTTGAAAAGTACAATAGATGCCCTTCAAAGAATTAAACTGGAGGCCCCATCAAGCTCTCAGCTGCACAACTCAATGCAGAGCTCACATTTGTGTATCAGGCAACACAGTGGCAATCAGCAAAGCAGAATGCACTGGTCCCACAAGAGGTGGTTATTGTTGGTGATTCTATTGTTAGGAAAACAGGAAATATGATGATATTAAGATATTAAGAGTAGAAGGTCTGAGGACTTAAAGTACAGGGCAATGTTGGGAAAAGGTTGTGAATTAGGATTGAATTTCAGAGTGTCTGCAATTCTACCCAGAACGGGAGGGAGTATATGTTGAGAGACTTGTCAATCAATTTGGCCTTGTAAAAAATGTGCAAATCTCATGGGGTAGAATTTTTCTCACCATGATCTGTGCTTACTAATGGGATACATTTCAATAGAAGGGTTGCAGAAATATTTGCTGATGCTATTGAGGCAGTAATAGGTAGGTCAGAAAACTGCTAGCTTTGGGGGGGATATGCAGGCCAATAGATAAACTAGAGCCACAGGCAGACATGAAATTGATTCTTGCACTGCTTCTACTGGAAAATGCAGCAGCCTAGAAAGCAAGGTGTCAGGAATTTCAGGTCCTGCTGTGGGTTTGTTGTTTGTTTGTTATTTGGTTTTTAGGAGCATTAGCAACTAAGGCCATATTGCTCTGGGATATGCGGTGGGCATTCCCTGACCTTTCCGCATCCTCCGTATTTGGTGGTGACAGGCTTGAACCCCAGTCTAATCAAGAAGCGTGTGCTACGCACTGCTGCTCCTTCCCACCTGGCTACGGAGGCGCCCCTGCTGTGGGTCATCATGGAACAAGTGAAATGGCTGTGTAAAGGTAACTAAGAGTAAGAACATGCGCATATAAACTTGCATGTACACTAATGATAAGAACACTGTAAATAAACCGATGAGCCAAAACGTTATGACCAGCGAATCATTACGCAAATCAAAGCAACTCCAGGTGAACTATGGCACAAGCGCGAGTCGGGACATGGTATAAAAAACGCCTGATACTGAGCTCTGTTAATCAGTGTTACTCTTCAGATGGTAAAGGCAGCAGACTTAAGCAAGTTTGACAAAGGCCAAATTGTAATAGCCAGATGACTAGGTCAGAGCATATCCAAAATGGCACGGCTGGTGGGGTGCCCATGGTCAGAAGTGGTTAGTACCTACCGAAAGTGGTCCAAGGAGGGGGGAACCCACGAACTGCTGGCGAGGCATTGGACGACCACGGCTCATTGATGCTCGAGGTGAGTGAAGGCTCTCCCAGATGGTATGTGGCAACAGAAGGGCAACTGTGGCACAACTCGCCGGTAATTGGAATGCTGGTTATGGGAGTAATGTGTCACAACACACAGTACATAGAACCCTGCTGAAAATGGGGCTGCATACCCGCAAGCCACTCTGAGTGCCCATGCTAAACACGGTTCACTGGCAACAGCACCTACAGTGGGCACGCAAGCATCAAAACTGCACCTTGAGTGATTGGAAGAAGGTCGTCTGGTCTGATGAATCACATTTCCTGTTGCACCATGTGGACGGCCAGGCACGTGTGCATTGTTTATCTGGGAAAGTGGTGCCACCTAGATGCACCGTGGGATGAAAAAAAGCCTGTGGCAGCAGTGTCATGCTTTGGGCAATGTTCTGCTGAGATACCCTGGGTCCAGTCATCCATGTGCCAGGCACTCTGACAATTACCACCTACCTAAACGTCATTGCTGACCAGGTACACCCTTTCGTAGCAACGGTCTTCCCCTCTGGTGGTGCTGTCTTTCAGCAGGATAATGCACTATGCCACACTGCCTGGATTGTTTGAGACTGGTTCGCGGAACACGAGGAAGACTTCCAGATACCGTCCTGGCCTCCGAATTCCCCAGACATCAATCCCATCGAGCATCTGTGGTTTGTGTTGGAACAGCAACTCCGATCTGCGGCGTCTCAATCACTGACCTTACAGGAGTTAAAGGATCTGCTGGTTACATGTTGGAACCAGATACCACAAGACACATTTAGAAATCTTGTAGCACCCATGCCTTGCTGGGTACGAGCTGTTTTGGCTGCACGTGGGGGACCAACATCATATTAGGTAGGTGGTCATAATGTTTTGGCTCATCGGTGTATATCTGATGAATTCGAAGTACTGATTAAGTCATCAAATGCAGATATTGTATGGATAACAGAGACATGGTGTTACTCAGACATAAGTGATGATGAATTTGAATATGTGGAGTACAATGTATACAGGAAGAACAGACAAGACAGGAGTGGAGGGGGTTATGCTCTTAGTTAAAAATCACATTAAATCTAAGGCTCAGAAATCTAAATGCATCTGAGATCAAGCAATACTGAGAGTAGGAGTGTGTTATAGGTCTAATGACTGTGATGATTATACTAAACAACTATACAGAGAAAAAGAATGGGCCGGTAAATCAGAATGTCTTATGATAGGGGTTTTAACTTTTCAGATGTGAACTGGAATTTGTGGGGTGGTCATTCACACACTAACAAGACTGCTGTAATATCTTGGATGACTGTTTTCTACAGCAGCATGTTAGAGAGGCAACAAGAGATAGCAATACTCTTGATCTGGCTTTCAGCAGTGATTCTATATGCATTAAGAATATCCATGAAAAAGACCCAATGGATGGCAGCAATCACAGTGTACTAATGTGGAATTCAATTAAAGACAACTACTATCAAGGGTAAGGAAAAAGGCTTTTGCTTTCATAAGAGTGACTGCAGTGGGACCAACTGATGATGTTACCAACAGCAAATTCTAAACAGGAAGTATTCAGGGAAGCTACTAAGCTTTTCATACCAATGAAGAAGTACTGTTCAAGGCTTAGACCTAAATGGATGTCAGATGAACTATTGAGACACGTGGCAAAGAAGAAAAGTGCATGGGAAGCATATAAATTATCAGCAATACAGAAGCCTATAAATCAGTCTGTTATCAAGTCACAATGGAGGTTAGGCAAGTGAAGGCAGATTATGAGAAGTCTCTGGGAAAGAAAAGCAGCAAGGACATCTATGCTTATATCAACAGTAGAAGGAAGGGGTTGAATCACATTGGGTCACTTGATGTCCATTGGTTAACTGTAGATGATCCTACCCAGGTTGCTGAAAAATTAAATAGGTATTTTGCATTTTACATTCACACATGATGAATTCTTTATGGGAGAAGATGCCAGAAGTTTATCAAACACAAACAGGGAGCTAAATGACTTTGTGATAACAGAAAGGAAAGTGGAAGAGAAACTGTTGAAGCTGAATATATGATGGGACCTATCCAATAATATTAAGGGAGGCAGAAAAAGAAGGTAAGCAAGCCTGTAGCTATAATTATGGGAGCATCCTTGGATTCAGGGAAGGTTCTTATGGACTGGAGATGTGCAAATGTATCCTCAGTTTATAAAGAGAAATCAAAAGGTGAGAGGAGTAATTAGAGATCTGTTAGCTTAACATCTGTTCTAAGGAATATAATTAAGTCAGTGGTTAGAGAAGCAATGTAGGACCATCTGGACATGAATGCAATGATACTGCAGTCGCAGCATGGTTTTATTAGGAGCAGCCTTGTTTAACCAATCTGATAAGATATTATGATGCAATGACCAAGAAACTGGATGTAAAAAATAATTTTGATATCATACTTGGATTTCAGGAAGGCTTTTGATACTGTTGCACACAAAAGACTGCTTTACAAACTGAAGCAATGTGGCATTACGGGCAAGTTACTGCTATGGATAAAGGGATGGTTGGCTGAGAAATGGCAGTTTGTTTGTTATTTGGTTTTTAGGTGCATTAACAACTAAGGCCATATTGCTCCGGGAATATGCGATGGTCATTTCCTGACCTTTCCGCATCCTCCATATTTGGTGGTGACGGGCTCAAACCCCGGTCTAATCAAGAAGCATGTGCTATGCACTGCTCCTCCTTCCCACCTGGCTATGGAGGCGCAAGAAATGGCAGTTGTAGTTTAACATTGATAAATGCAAGGTACTGCACATGGGTAGCAGTAATTCCAGAGAGTAATTCATCAACTGTATGGTACTACACTCAAGTTAGTGGAAAATGAAAAAGATCTGGTGGTAATTGTGCAGTTCTAAAAAAGACCATGAGCTGTCCTTGCCAGGACAGCTCATGGGCTTTTTTCAATGATATACAGAAACTTTGCTAACATGGATAAGGAGGCGATTATCCCTTTTTGTACAAGGCCATGGTTAGGCCACAGCTTGAGTATTGTATACAGGTCTCGAGGTCTCAATTTAGAAAAGATGTAGAACTGTGGAACGGGTGCAAAGAAGGGCAACCAGATTCGTGAGGGAACAAAAGGGTGCTCTTACCTAGAAAGGCTTCAATTCTACTAAGGTGTTTAAGACCTTGAATGGATTATATAAGCTGCATGTGAATCACACTCCTCTTCTTCTTGCTAAGACTACACACATGAGGGGGCATAAATTTAAGTTGAGGAAGGATGATTGCAGGATAGATGTACAGAAGTATGCCTTCAGTCAGTGGGGTGGTTAATTGTTGAAATAGGCTTCCATCTGTTGTTGTGGAAATGGATGGTTTGAATAAATTCAAGGAAGAATAGACAAATTCTTGGGGTGTATTGGATGGGCGAAGTGTGTAATTTTCTGTTTTTTTTCTTTTTTTGCTGATGCTATATAAACTTGCTTTCTTGCATCATTTGCCACTACTAGTAATATATTAGTAAATGATGCAAGTAAGCAAGCTGTGTGTGTGTGTGTGTGGTCTCAGCCAGAGGAAGAATGCCAACAGCATTGAACTTATTCAATCTGTTAAAGCCTTGAATACCTCAATCTGATCCTCTCACTGAAGCTTTTCTTGGTAAGCCACCCTTTTTGTTCCATTCACCAATCTCAATGGCCTTTTCTGCAACTGTTCCAGCAGATCTAAAATCTTCATAAAACGAGGCTTTTAGACCTGAATGTATTACATAAGATATGGCCTAATGGTACATGGATAACCTTATCCCTGCTAGCAAAGTTTCTGTATATAATTGAAAAAACTCCACATAAGAAATGTCCAGACAAGACTATTGACAAGAGACTACAAACAGAGTCATTTGCCTCCTCTCCACTATGGAGGAAGAGGAAGAAATTTGGCTAAGGTAAAATCTTTATATTCCATTACTAGCTGAGGGTGAATATAGCACACCGTGCCATTTTATGCAAATTAACTACCACAGTGTATTTACAACATTCAACAAACTGAAAGCAACCCAATCTTTCACAAGCAATTCTCTTAAAAAAATAAAATAAATAATAAAAAAAACCTTACATATTTAAATTAACCTAACTTTCTTTTAACAAATATCACAAAAAAAAAAAAAAAAAAAAAAAAAAAACACTGAAATTAAGATATTAAAAGTTAAAGCTTTATTACAAAAATCAATTATGTAAACATACCTATTAAAGCATTGCATACGAACTCCAGATATACTTTTTCATTTAACATTGCAAAAATATACTTATAGCAACATGTGGTTGCTGTAATGGTTATGCTAAATGTAAAAGAGTTACCTAATGACAGGTTTTGAAGCACACTGTTAAATTTGGCAGGTCTTTAATCGGGGAAAAAAAAAATTGTATCTTCACATTTAAAAAAATAACACAAACTCAACTGAAAACTAGAAAAAAGCAACTTATTGGAAAACTGGAAGATACACAGACACACACACATGCAATTACTGGAATATTTCCAACTAAATCAAAAGAGCTGGCGGGCCTGCCTACGTGATATGAATGAGGATAGAGAAAATAACTGCAGAATTTCAGTTTGTCTGATTTTAATGAAATTTGGAATGAAAATTGTAAAAAGGTCAAATACAAATTTTTGTGAAACCCATCCACTGGGTGTTCTGATGTTTCACATAGACAGAAGAACAAATGTAGTAAAGACAAGAGTTGCTTTACATATTTGCAAATGCACCTTTTTTTTTTAAGTAAAAAAAAAAAAAAAAATGTAGAAAATAACATATTAAAAAAAAAGTAAAACAACATATGAAAAAAAAAGTAAAACAAGATAAGAAAAAAAAATTTAACAAAATTAAATGATAAAATAGTTTTAATTATGCATTATTTTTAAAAATGCAATGTACAATATAATGAATTGTAATACCATAAATGTGAATTCCATAGTTTAAAATACAATACCAACAAAATTAAAATGGATTGAAAAAAGTTACTAATTTCAAATAGTAGTAGTGAGAGAGTGTACATGACTTAACAGTATTGCCATCTAATATGTAAAAAAAACTGGTCAGAAAATATAATAAATTTCTTTTAATATTGTTTTAATGATATTTCTCTAGGATAATAGAGTTTAGTACACCCTGTATATGTAAAGTCAACACTCCAGATAACTGGATTTGAATTCTCAAATTATTTGGCATCTGTTTACTAATTCAAACTTACTCGTTTTTCCAGGGGAACAGAACGGATATGCCACAACAACATGTCTTGCAAATAATGATAAAGATAAAGCAAATGGATGACTTTTAATCCAATTCTTAATGGCTTTTATTTCAGGCTGCTGTATCATCTCAGAAGAATCTGAAATACCAAGATGTATTATGTTAATAATTAAAACTTGAAAGGAGTTAAATGAATACTGTATTTTCTTATCAGTTTATATATTTTTATCCATAGATATTTTCAAAACTATATAAAAAAGATAAGATGATTAATATATTACCAAAAGAATAGCTGTCTGCTGTCTTTCATTAAAAATTGAAGTTTTTTTGAAGCTTTCAAATCTTGTTCTGTTATCCATGCACGACAGCCAATTTATTGAAACAGGCTGCTGTTCTCTGGAATAAAGCACCCAAGTTTCTGGGAGGGATTACAAAAACAACACAGCTATCACCCAAGACCAACTAGATCGATTACAGTGTGAGCAAACAGACTGCCATTACGTTTTCAACTAACATAATTTTGGATACCTCAAAAATCAAGTACAATTAACTAAAACATGGTAATAAAATCTCTATTAATGTGCAAATCTTAAACAACGATTTCTGCTTGGTGATTGACGGGAAAAATAAATAAATAAATAAAAAGGAGAAATGAAAGAATCAAAATATTAGTCTGGAAACTTGAAAAAATTAAAATAATAAAAAAAATTTTGTGTGCACATTTTTTTCCATTCAGTAAAATAAACAGTAAAGTAAAAGTATACATTAAAAAGTACAGGTAAAAGTTGAAATGTTAACGGTAAAATAAGGGTTGAAATGCCATAAATGCCAAAAGCAAGACTACGTGCTTTTCAAATATTCTGTTATTCTGCAGTAAAAAAAGGAGGATATGAATATAAAAAGAGGAGATCACCTCTTTATTTGTATCCCTGATGTATAGAACGTTATTGCTGTTGTTAGTTTTTAGAAGTATCAGCAACTTAGATTATATTTCTCTGTCTATTATGTCTACAAGTGTGCTCACAGACTGATTTGCACATTGTGTGGGCAGAAAAACCTGGAATAACTCATGTGGGCAACCCTACTCCCTCACCTAAGATCAGAAATATTTCCCATCATTGACAAAATGCAAACCCAAACTTCTCCAAACAAGGGAAGAGTGACGAAAACCACAATACTATCATGAAGTGTGTAGAATGATTATCCAAGTGAGGGGGATATATATATATATATATATATATATATATATATATATATATACACACACACACACAAACTTTGTCTTAAGTCCCAAGCATTGCATTACAGAATAGTGCCACAAATATTTTTTGAAGCAGGTTAAGGATTCAAGCTTCAAATTTGTAAGCTGTATTACTGCTAATTACTGGATACCCATCAGAAAGATTACAACATACAGCATAGAAAGAAGATTGAAATACCACAGAAATAGAAAAAGATAACATAATTTTTTTTGAAATCACAATATTCATAGAGTGAGTAGTTCCTTAAATTCTAATAATTGTAGTCGAAATAGCTCAGTTGGGTTTGATCCTGCATATCAGAAAGAATTATTTTTGGTTAGGCAGTAGTACCTTGAGTACTGTATACAGGCCTGGTGGCAAAATTTTAGGAAGGATATAGATCTGATGGAATGGGTGCAGAGAATGGCAGATTTTGGAGAGGGGAACAAAAGGGTGCTCTTACAAAAGGCATCAGGAACATGCGAGGTGACTTGAATGAGGACTTTAAGGCCTTGAATGGATTAAGTAAACTCAATGCTGATAGCATTCTTCCTCTTTCTCAGACTGTGCACATGGGGCAGCATAAATTCAAATTGAGGAAGGATGGTTGCAGGATAGATGTGCAGAACTTTGCCTGCAGCCAGAGGGTAGTTGATTGTTGGAACAAACTGTCATATGTTGTTGTTGCGAACATTGGTAATTTGAATAAATTCAAGAAAGAACTAAACAAACTGGTAGAAGAGATGAACAGGTCACATGAAAGGTTTTTTTGCTGATGCTGTATAAGCTTGCTTTCTTGCATCATTTGCCACTATTGATACTAATCTAAAATTCCCTTATCCTGAGACCTTGAAATCTGTAGCTGGATATATAAACTGCTTACGTATTCACCTGCTAATAAATGGATATTTATTTATATACGAAGTGCTAACCAAAATTTATTTATAAAATAAATTAGACTCACCCTGGGTCTTATTCGCCACTGTCACCTTCAAAGTCGTCCCCCCGAGAGAAATGCCAGCACTTCTCCATGATTTGGATACATACTGAAAGTCCTTTTTTGTCACAGTGTTCAGCACCAACCGTGATTCATTTTGGATATCCTCTATGCTGTCAAATCTTCAAACCTTCAGCTTGATTTCATTCTTGGGAAGAGGAAGAAGTCACAGGGGGTTAAGTCTGGAGAACAAGGGGAGGTGGGGATGATTGTCATGTTGTTCGAAGCCAAAAACTGTGCCACAGTGAGGGATCTGTGGGTTAGCATGTTGTCATGATGAAGGACCCAGTTCTTTGCACACCACTTCTCTAGATGTTTCCTCTTGACTGCTTTCCTTAACCATCTCAGGACAGCGCAGTAGAACTTTGTACTTCTTTTGCAACATTTTCCGGGGTGGTGCTCAATGATCGAAGCCGAGAGCAATCATTGTCATCAACCGACATTCGACCATTTTTAAAACAGTTAAACCAGTAGAAGGTCTACGTCGGGCGTTAACGCATTGTCACAAATCGCAAACTACATGAAACACACCACCAAAGAACTGCACATAAATATTCAATGACTCTACCCAACTCTATGCCACGTGGCACACAGATTCAAAAAGGATGCATGCAGTGTTACCTAGCGCCACAAGTCCATACTAGATGTAGTTCCCAAACAACATTCAAATTTCGGGCACATTTGGCTAGCACCTCGTATATGGGCAGATTTTTACATAAACCATATCATTGTTTTAACACAAAAAAATTAGTATTATGTTTCAGAGAATATTTTATTGAATGTTTATTGATTTACTTATTTTTATTTTTTGCACAGTAAGAAAAAAGTATGTTCACTATAACCAAGATATACAGTACAAAACAAACAATTTATTCTACACAATGCATAGTATTAGCAGATATCAGAATGTCTGACATATGCTTATTCTATGCATTGTGTAAAATAAAGAGAGGATTTTATTTATGTCTTTATTTCAATAAACTAAAAACTTACCATAAAATAAAGTATCAAAATCAACATTATTCTTGTTTCCTCTGGGGACTTGCATATTACAATCATATTTTTGAGCAACAGCTGCTTCATCAGGATTTAAAAGAGGTGCAATATGTATTCTAGTCTTTTTAACTAACTGGAAAGAAAGATTTTCTTTAAAACATAATATTAAATAGTAATTTATTACTATTTAAAGAAAAGAAAGATTTTTTAAATAGTAGTAATAAATACAATTCCCAAGTAAGTTTATTGTACTATGCTTATTAAATAAATCCCGGGGGCTCACATTTGGTGAGTATGGGCTTGGCAAACCCAGGGTCCTGAGCTGGATATCATCATTCTTCTCTTTCTTGGAGAGAAGTAGAAAGGCCTTTGATATTATATATTTGGATCTTAGAAAGGCTTTTGATACTGTTGCACATGGAAGACTGCTGCACAAATTGGAGCAGTGTGGCACTGGAGGCAAATTGCTGCTATGGATAAGGGGATGGTTGAGTGGCAGAAGACAGAGAGTGGTAATCAATGGACACTGCTCAACGTGGACTAATGTTATTAGTGGAGTTCCTCAAGGTTCAGTGTTGGGTCCGTTGTTGTTTTCGGTGTTTATGAATGATATTGATGATGGGATATCAAGTTTAATGTCCAAGTTTGCAGATGATACAAAGGTTGGCAGGGTCGTTAAGGACAATACTGACGCTATGCTGCTGCAACAGGATCTGGAAAGGTTGAACAGATGGGCTGAGAGGTGGCAAATGAGGTTTAACATCGACAAATGTAAAGTGCTGCATATGGGAAACAGTAACCCCAGAGCAACGTATCAACTCTGCGGTACTACACTGACAGTGGTGGAGAATGAAAAGGACCTGGGGGTAATTGTGCAGGCAGATATGAAGATCTCTGAGCAGTGCAGACGAGCTGCAAGAGTAGCTCATGGTGTCTTGTCAATGATATACAGGAATTTTTCTAGCAGGGATAAGGAGGTGATTATTCCCTTGTATAAGGCAATGGTAAGGCCACATCTTGAGTACTGTATACAGGTCTGGAGGCCTCATTTCAAGAAGGATGTAGAGCTGCTGGAACGGGTACAGAGAAGGGCAACAAGATTAGTAAATGGAACAAAGGGTTGCTCTTACGAAGAAACGCTTAAGTTTTGCAAATTACAGAGTCTGGAGACTAGGCACCGGCGAGGTGATCTGATAGAGGTGTATAAGGCTTTGAATGGTTTGAGCATGCTCAATGCCAATGGGATTCTTCATCTTTCTCAGAATAATCACCTCAGAGGGCATAAATTCAAATTGAGGAAGGACGGATGTCGGATAGATGTGCGGAAATTTGCCTTTGGCCAGCGGGTGGTTGGTTGGTGGAACTGACTTCCATCACTTGTTGTTGAAGTTGATAGCCTAAACAAATTTAAAGCTCAACTGGACAGCTATTTCAAACGAACGGAGGGGTGAAATGGGAGTGGGTTTTTTTTTTTTTTTTTTTGGCTGATGCTGAATAAGCTTGCTTTCTTGCATCATATGCCTCTGCTAATGCTAATGCTAATGCTCTCTCTCTCTCACGCGCACACAGGGGGTAACTCGGGAATTTTTTTTTTTTTTTTTTTTGGCTGGTGCAGCAAAAGCCTCAGGCTTCCTTGTACCATATGGCTAATAATAATAATAATAATAATAAATGGAAAACTAAAAACCCAGATATTGACTGGAATTTGTGGGTTGGTCACTCACACACCAGCAAGGCTTTTGTGGATATATTGGATGATTGTTTTCTACATCAGCATGTTCGGGAGGCAACTAGAGGGAGTAATACTCTTGATTTGATTACAGTAGTGATTCTTCATGCATTAAGAATCTGCAGATAAAGGAACCACTAGGTGGCAGTGATCACAGTGTGCTGAAGTGGGAATTACTCAAAGAGGTAACTACCATCAGGGGTAAAGGGAAGGGTTTCTGCTTTTGTAAAGGCGACTACGATGGTCTCAGACAGTATTTAAATTCTATACAGTGGGACCAACTGATGATGTTACCAACAGCAAATTCAAAATGGGAAGCATTCAAAGAACTTATCTTGGAAGCTACTAGACTTTACATACCAACTAAGAAATATTGTTCAAGGTTTAGGCCTAAATGGATGTCAGATGAACTAATGAGACATATGGCAGAGAAGAAAAATGCATGGGAATAAATTAACATCTGACACAGAAGCCTATGATAGATATAAGTTGATCTGTAACCAAGTCACAAAGGAGGTTAGGCAGGTGAAGGCAGATCACAAGAAATCTTTGGCAAAGGATGCAAAGAAAAACAGCAAAGAGTTCTTTACGTATGTAAACTCTAGAAGGAAGGGGATGAATCAGATTGGCCCACTTGATATCGAGGGTCCAACTGTTGATGATCCTGCTCAGGTAGCTAACAAACTAAATGAATATTTTACATCGACATTCACACATGAGGAGTTATTCAGCGAGGGGAATTGCAGAGGTGTATTCAACTCTGGCAGTAAGCTAGATAATCTTGTAATAACTGTGAGTAAAGTGGAGGAGAAATTGTTGAAAATAAACACAAGAAAGGCACCTGGGGTTGGATGGGATCTATCCAGTTATATTAAAGGAGGCAGCAAATGAAGTAAGCAAACCCTTAGCCATAATTATGAGAGCTTCCTTGGACTCAGGGGAGGTACCCATAGACTGCAGAGGTGCAAATGTGACTCCAATTCACAAAGGAGGATCAAAGGCTGACACAAGTAATTATAGACCTGTGAGTTTAACTTCTGTTCCAGGAAAATTAATGGAGGTACTGGTTAAAGAAGCACTGCAGGATCATCTAGACAAGACTTCAGTTATAGCTTGGACACAGCATGATTTTGTTAAGGGAAAGTCTTGCCTGACCAATTTGATTGGATACTATGATGTAGTCACAAAAGAACTGGATGCAGGGAATAACTTTGATATTATATATTTGGATCTTAGAAAGGCTTTTTATACTGTTGCACATGGAAGACTGCTGCACAAATTGGAGCAGTGTGGCATTGGAGGCAAATTGCTGCTATGGATAAAGGGATGGTTCAGGGGGAGAAGACAGAGTGGTAATCAATGGACACTGCTCATCGTGGACTAATGTTATTAGTGGAGTCCCTCAGGGTTCAGTGTTGGGTGCATTATTGTTTTCTGTATTTATAAATGATATTGATGATGGTATATCAAGCTTAATGTACAAGTTTGCAGACGATACAAAGGTTGTCAGGGTTGTTAAGGACACTACTAATGCTATGCTGCTGCAACAGGATCTGAAAAGGTTGAGCAGATGGGTTGAGAGGTGGAAAATCAAGTTTAACATTAACAAATGTAAAATACTGCATATGGGAAACAGCAACCCCCAGAGCAATGGATCAACTCTGTGGTACTACACTGACAGTGGTAGAGAATGAAAAGGAGCCTGGGGTAATTGTGCAGGAAGATATGAAGTTCTCTGAGCAGTGCAGACTGGCTGCAAGAGTAGCTCATGGTGTCTTGTCAATGATATACAGGAATTTTTCTAGCAGGGATAAGGAGGTGATTATTCACTTGTATAAGGCAATGGTCAGGCCCCACCTTGAATACTGTATACAGGTCTGGAGGCCTCATTTCAAGAGGGATGTAGAACTGCTGGAACGAGTACAGAGAAGGGCCACAAGATAGTGAATGGAACAAAGGGTTGCTCAAAGGGGAGACTAGGCACCCGCGAGGTGATCTGATAGAAGTGTATAAAGCATTGAATGGTTTGAGCATGCTCAATGCCGATGGGATTCTTCCTCATGCTCAGAATAATCACCTGAGAGGAAATAAATTCAAATTGAGCAAAGACAGATGTAGGATAGATGTGCAGAAATTTGCCTTTAACCAGCGGGTAGTCGGTTGGTGGAACAGACTTCCATCCCTTGTTGTGGAGGTTGATAGCCTAAATAAATTTAAGGCTCAGCTGGACAGGTATTTCAAATGAATGGAGGGGTGAAGTGGAAGTGTGTGTGTGTTTTTTTTTTTTTTTTTTTTGGCTGATGCTGCATAAGCTTGCTTTCTTGCATCATATGCCTCTACTAATGCTAATTTCAGAAAAGTCTGGAACAGTTTATAACAGCCAAATCCTCTGCTTGCACCTTAATAATGGTGGGACTCTTAGTAACCCTAGGTATAACCCCCATGTGCAAGTCCTGAAATATGACGCCTACCACACTATAGGTGACCACACGGGTGCGAACCAATATTAGCAGGGGTCATGGTGAAGTGCCCACACAAAGAGGAATGTTGCCCCTCTGTGTTACCAGGCAAGGCCAGGTGGCAGATGACTGGCATCAAATGGTGCAATACCACCCTTTACTTATCGGAGGCTTGACGTGGTGGAACCCATATAGTCTCCAGAGTAAAGCTTTGGTAAACCCTCTTCCATCATGTAGTATGATTGATGTCTTTTGAGGTTATGATGGACATCGTGGGCAGATCCAACCATCCTTACATTTCAAGGGTAGAGCTCTAAAATGGTGTTTTCAGGCTAGATGCTAGATAGCCTCCCAGACCAATCCTATTGGTAACTCTCTAGGAGGCTTTCAGATCAGCTAATGTATAAACTCGCTGCCTTTACTCTGGAAGACAGTGACTAGAGGGAGTCCTAGAGTATATGCGGGAGGCATTGTCAAGGTCACTTTATTAGCATTAGCCTTAGTAGAGGCATATAATGCAAGCTTATGCAGCATCAGCAAAAAAAAAAACACACACACTCCCATTTCACCCTTCCATTCATTCGTTCCAAATGCCTTTCCAGATGAGGCTTAAATATAATTAGGCTATCAGCTTCCACAACAAAAGATGGAAGTCTGTTCGACCAATCAACCACTTGCTGGCTAAAGGCAAATTTCCAAACATCTATTCTACAACTGTCTTTCCTCAATTTGAATCTATGCCCCCTCAGGTTCTTAATCTGAGCAAGAGGAAGAATCCCATCAGCATTCAGCTTGCTCAACCCATTCAAGGCCATATACACCTCAATCAGATCACCTCGCAGGGGCCTACTCTCCAAGAGCTGCAATTTGCAGAACTTAAGCCTTTCTTGGTAAGAGCACCCCTTCGTTCCCCTCACCAATTTTGTTGCCCTTCTTTGTACTCGTTCTAGCAACTCTACATTCTTCCTGAAATGAGACCTCCAGACCTTTAGACAGTACTCTAGGTGTGGCCTGACCATTGCCTTGCACAACGGGATAATCACCTCTATGTCCCTGCTAGCAAAATTCCTATATATCATTGACAAGACACCACGACCTGCCCTGGCAGCCAGTCTGCATATTTGATTTGAAGCAAACTTCATATTTGATTGCACAATTACACCCAGGTCTTTTTCAATTTCCACTTCCCTGAGTGTAGTACCATACAATTGGTACATTTCTCTTGGGTTATTGCTCCCATATGCAGTACTTTGTATTTGTCAATGTTAAACTTCAGTTGCCACTTCTCAGCCCATTTGCCTAACTTATCTAGATCCAGTTGGAGTAGCATACTGTCTCTACTGTTGTTAACAACCCTGCCAACCTTTGTATCATCTGCCAACTTTGACATTAATCCTGATATACCTTCATCAATATCATTGATGAATACACATTGTTGTTTTGTGTATTGATGAATACACAAAACAACAATGGGCCCAGCACCGAATCCTGGGGTTTTCCACTAATAACATTTGTCCATGAAGAGCAGTGTCCATTGATTACCATTCTCTATTGTCTCCCACTCAACCATCCCTTTATCCATTGTAGCAATTTACTCTTAATGCCATACAGCTCCAATTTCTACAGCTGTCTTCCATGTGCAACAGTATCAAAAGCTTTCCTGAAATCGAAGTACAGTCAGTCCTCGTATAGCACGATAGTTGTGTTCCTAGAAACCCTCGTGCAATGCAAAATCGTGCAATATAAACAACAGGCCCTATGGGGAAAATAGGGTTAGGTGCCGACCACCCAAGATTGAACACACATTTGTAACCAAAACATTACCAAACACAATAAATAATCGTAATAAAATATGTAAGTATTTTATTAGGACTATTACGTAATAAAATATTGTTAATGCTTTTGCTTCTGTCATAAGCAAACTTGTTTTTTGTTTGATTTTCTATCCAAACAGATGACAGCCGTTCCATCTCTTCCAATTCTTTGTGTCTTAATCTAATGGATTTTAATTACACTTTGAGTTGTTCCTGCTATGAAAGTTGTTTTTATTTTCTCTGCATTCTTTGTAATTCTCGGCGTTGCCTCATTGAGGTCTGTAGCATGTGCAATATCACGTGGTCTTTCATTTCGCTCAAAGCGTTTCACAATTTCATATTTTTATCTATCGACAGAGGCGGACTGGCCATTAGCCTTACCGGGGAAACCCCGGTGGGCTGGGGGCCGGTGTGATTTTAACCATAAACTATAGTATGAGGCCACTATTAATTTTCCCGGGTAAGAATTTTTGACCCAGTCTGCCTCTGTTTATCAATATTGCTTTTCTTTTTCTCACCGAATCTGCAGTGTCTTCACCAGGACGCTTCCTTTTCACACCTTTTAAGTATTTTACTCATTTTTAGGGAATAAAGCACAATTACAAATGAGGAGGCACGCTTTATACACATAAACAAAGCTGCGCGCATGTAGCAACTGAATAAACAACACCGTAAAGGCGGAGATATACTATTAACACCTCACATTTTACTAAAGCACATTTCTAGGGGTTACTACCATAAAACAATAAAAACAATTTCCAGTTGTGTTTCTGTTATAATCTGGTAGTAAACTCGATCTAATAGCATTTGCGATTATACCGATAGCTGGAATTGTGTTGGTTTTTACGTTATTATGGTGAAATGTGTTTCCCCTTCACTGATATAAAAAACATAAATACATTTTCAGAATCTTCTCTTCATTCCTATCGTGTTGCGTTCGGTTGGGGTGATTCTGCGTTCGACTGCCATTTCTTGTAAACACAAAGGCGAATCGTGCATAAGCGAATTCAGTTCGTGTTATATAAGATATCGTTCCCCTATTTATAAATTGTGTATAGTCGAATTCGTGTAGTGTAAACATGTGTTATACGAGGACTGACTGTATATGATATCAAAATTATTTTTGACATTCACTTCCTTTGTGACCACATCTTAGTATCCAAACAAACTGGTCAGACAAGAGCTCCCTTTAACAAACCCATGCTGTGTCTTAACTATTACTGCAGTCTTGTCTAGACGATCCTGCAATGCATCTTTAACCAGTGATGTCATTATTTTCCCTGGAACACAAGTTAAACTGACAAGACTATAGTTACTTGTGTCACCTTTCGAAACCCCCCCCCCCGTGAATTGGTGATACATTTGCACACCTCCAGTCCATGGGGACCTCCCCTGAGTCAAAAGGAGCTCTCATAATTCTGCCTCCTTTAATATAACTGGATAGATCCCATCCACCCCAGGTGCCTTCCTTATGTTTAACTTCAACAATTTCTCCTCCACTTTGCTTTCAGTTATTACAAAATCACTTATCTCCCTGTTAGTGTTTGATAAACTTCTGGCATTCCCCTCATTGAATAATTCCTCGTGTGAATGTAGATGCAAAATACTCATTCAGTTTATCAGCTAGCTCAGCATAATCATCAATAGTCAACCCATCTATGTTAAGAGGTCCAATCTGATTTATCCCTTTCCTTCAAGAGTTTACATAAGTAAAGAAAACTTTGCTGTTTTTCTTTACATCCTTTGCCAAAGATATCTCGTAATCTGCCTTCACCTGCCTAACCTCCTTTGTGACTTGATTAAAGACAAGCTTATATCTGCCATAGGCCTCTGTGTCACCTGATAATTTATATGCATCCCATACATTTTTCTTCTCTGCCACGAGCTTTATTAATTCATCTGACATCCATTTAGGCCTGAACCTTGAACAGTATTTCTTAGTTAGAATGAAAAGCCTAGTAGCCTCCAAAATTAAGTCCCTGAGGCTTCCCATTTAGAATTCAATGTTGGTAACAACATCAGTTGATCCCACTGTAAAGAATTCAAAAACTATCTGAGACCCCTATAGTCACCTTTACGAAAGCAAATGCCCTTCCCTTTAGCCTTGATGGTGGTTACATCTTTAAGTAATTCCCATATCAGTACATTGTGATCACTGTCACCCAGTGGTTCTTAATGCATGAATAATCACTGCTGATAACCAGATCAAGAGTATTACTCCCTCTGGTTGCCTTTCGAACATGCTGCTGTAGAAAACAGTCATCCAATAAATCCAAAATAGTCTTGCTATTGAGCGAGTGACCAATGCACAAGTTCCAGTCAATACCTGTAAAGTTAAAATCCCTCGATATAAGACATTTTGATTTACTGGCCCACTATTTCTCTGCACGGCCTACATAGCCGAGTGGTTGGGAGTGGGAGAGCAGCAACACACGCTTTGTGGGTTCAAGCCCCTGACTGCTAAATACGGTCGACCTGCCAACTCGCAATGGACCAGCGTGGCAGATTACGGTCCATTTCCCTCAGCTTGAATTGTTGAGGAGGTTTCCATCCTGCAGTGGGTTGATAATGGCTGCAGTTTACCTTTTTTTTTTTTTTTTTTTTTATTTCTCTGCACAATTGCTCATTATACTCATCAGATTCATTAGGCCTCTAGCACACACCTACTCTCATTTTTCCTTTCCCAGGATTATGTCACACCAAACAAATTCCATATTGCAATGACTACCAACATCAATTGGATATACTTCCTTAGATTTTGTGTGTTTCTTAACTAACAGCATAATCCCTCCTCCCTTCCTGTCCTGTCTATCCTTTTCGGTACACATTGTACTCCCCAAATTCCAATTCTGCACTGCTTATATCTGTGTGACACCACGTCTCTGATATCCCAACAATATCTGCCTTTGATGTCTTGACTAGCACTTCAAACTTATCAAATTTATTAACTATACTCCCTAGCATTGGTGTACATGCAAGTATGCCTGAACTTGTTTCTACTCTTAGTTACCATAACACAGACCATGTATTTATTCATTCCACTATGACTGCCAATGGTCTGGGAAATCTCCATTGTCTTGCTTTCCATGCTGCTGCTCATTCTAATAGAAGCAGTGCAAGGATCACTTTTGCCTCTGCCTGCGACCACTGTTAACCTTTTAGTCTGTGTCTGTGTATTCCCCCATGCTAGCAGTTTTCTGAACCACCTAACACTGCCTCGATAGCATTAACAAATATTCTTGCACTCTTTCTATTTAAGTGTGCCCCATTCCCGTAGAAGCCGTCTCTCCTGTCAACAAGTACTGACCAGGCTGAAAAAAATTCTACCCCTTGAGCCTTGCACAACCTCTCCAGAGCCGAATTGATCGGCAAGGCTCTCATCATATACTCCCTCCTATCATGTCTGGGCAGAATTGCAGACATTTTCACATTCAACCCTAACTTGCGACTTTTTTTTCAACACTGACCTGTACTTGTTGAGTAAACCTGCAGATTTCTTACTCTTAATGTCATTAGTTCCAACGTGTACAACAATATCACCTTTTGTGGCCTTAAAAGATTTTTGCCCCTGGCAGACATACCCTGGTTCTGTACCACCTATCCTTCTTGCATAGTATATTCTCCATCTCCCTGACAATAGAGTCACCAACAATAACTAGTTCCTTTGGGACAGCGCATTCTGCCTTGAAGATTGCCTGTGTTGCCTGATGCACAGGAGTCAGCTCTGCTATCAAGCTCTCAGCCTATCAGCTGAGAGCTTGATAGGCCCCTCATATTAATTTCTTTGAGGGCATTTACCCTACACTTCAAGCTCTCATAGATGCCATCAGAACACTGAGCTGCCTCCTAATTTATTGACACTCTAGGCCTCTAGCACACACAAAGCTATCCTCCTTGGTTAGATCATGTCCAATTTTAGAAAGTTCAGTAAACATTTCACACTTCACACATTTTTTGAGACTGATGCGTTGGAGAATCGCCCCCTTCGTTTTTCCCCGAATCACAGCACTCTCACTATTCTGCAATCTTTACAGCTCTAGTCTGGGTCATGACTTCCGTTTAAATACAGTTTAATTAATAATGGAATTTAATAAGATTAATAAATATTTTTGATTAATTGATAATACTATACTAAGCTAACAGATTCCTAATACAGTGTTTCGTATTACGTTATCTACTTTTACATTATACCTTACACTATTAGTTCGAGATATATACATTTCGCTATTTCTTATCGATTACAATATGGGGGCTAGTTCAACAATATTGGCGCCAACACAGGGAGTCGTAACTTCCAAAAATCACTAGTTAAATTCAAAATAAGAAGCTGACAAATGCTACTAAACCTATTTAATATCTTTGTAAAACACAATGTAGTACGTTAATTAATGAAGAATACGGTAAAACTATCAAAATACTTATCCCTTTACAGCAGCCAAAAATCCACCGACTGTTCTCTTCCGTGACCAGAGCACCCTCCCTCGTGTCAAAGGAGCTGGGTATATTCTTACCATGTGTATGCCATATCCAAAAATTTCATTACTTCTTACAGCATGTCCCACCCACCTTTTTATACCACTGAATAAACCATGAATTGTCAAACTAATAGAAAAAAACTTATCTGCAACAAACACTTCCTCATTCATTTCACAAATATATGTGGTCTCAGTTCTAATCTAAATGATGTCCATTTCCCCTTATCGGCTGAAGTGACCACAGCTCATCCCAGTTGTCCGAATTATTCACTGTATGATTCCTTTCACTTCAAAGGTGGTACTTGTACATATGTCTGCTCTGATATTCCTGTCAAAGACCTAGTAATTTGGAATCATGTCTTTTCAAATTTTTTTGGCTTAAAATCTCTCTACCACATTCTTTCAAATTCATCTGTTGCCTCTATCATTCTCCCCACCCCTCTAATCGCTTGGAAATCTTTGATGTTGGCTCTTTGAAATTTGAATTTCTCCAGTCCCTCTTTTCTTATTTTTCTTGGTGATTTTAAATGTTCACAACTCCAGCTGACTTCTGTTTTCTAATCACATGAATCCACCTGGTCGAGATAATGAGGCTTTTGCAATTACTAATGACTTCACAGAGATTGTTCATTTACCTACCAGAATACCAGACAAACATAACCACATAGTCAACACACCTGATCTTTTTCTCACAAACAATTCTATGTACAAGGTCAAGATGGGTGGTCCTCTAGGCAACTCAGATCACAACTTGGTGATGGCCTCTTCTCCAATGGATCTTTACTCGTGGCCATTCTCATTCTCAATCTCATGTTGTTTGACATTAGAAGAATGCAAAATGGGATTATCTGTGAGATTACTTTTCTTCTTTTCCTTGGTGGGATTACTGTTTCAAATCTTCTGATGTCAATGTTTGTTTGCTCAGATCATGTTATTGAAATTATTCTTGTAGGGATGGAATCCTTTATTCCACACTCGACCTTAAATCTTGTCCTTTATCTAAACCTTGGTTTTCCAATAAATGTGCTAAGGCTGTTCAAGGTAAGAATGTTGCATATCATAATTGGCTTGTTTCCAAATCTCCAGGTTCATATTCTGCTTACACCAAAGCTCACAACAATTGTGAAGCAGTTACTAATCAGTCCAAACTAGATTCCAAACAGGATAAGAGTAGACGACTTGCTTCTGGTCCAAATGGTAGCCCAGCATTCTGGTCTCTTGCCAAAGCTATTGGCAGCATCTTTTGCCCATCTCTGTTCTCAACTCTGTCAAAACAAGATGGTTCTGTTACCACTTCGGCCAAAGTTAAAGCTGACCTTGCTAGCATCCTATATTTCTTCCAACTTGTGTATTGATGATCTTGGTAAACCGCCTCTCACCATTCCCAGTACACTGAAATCAATGTCTCCTGTGGACTTCTGTCAAAAGGATGTCAGAAGGATTTTTACAAATCTTGATGCTAAGAAAGCTCCAGATCCTGATGGTACTTCTCCGTGTCTTCTCAAAACCTGTGCTCCAAAGGTGTTTTCTCTTCTGCTTGGAAATTTGCTCATATCCAGCCAGTTCCTAAAAAGGGTGACAATCCCCTTACATCCAATTATTGTCCCATCGCAATTACTTCTACTCTTTCTAAAGTAAATAATACAGGGTTACCTTGATCTCTTTATAGGATGGCTTCTATCCAACTATCCTATCCATCACATAAATTAATTAAATTACAATAAAATTAATAGACTGCATTTTAATGTGTTCCATATCGATAGCTACGATACCGACTTAATAACCCGGAATCACCGTTGAGGCCCCAACCCAACTCCAAAACTATCAACCGTGACATAACCATCAGTATAGGAAAACATTGTCAAATTTACTCATAGTAGAAAGAAAAAATAAATAAGAAATATTTGAAGACAGATTTCTTCCTCTTAAGTTTGATGGAAACTTTTAATTGAAAACTTTTAAAAGAAACAATTAATCGTTGATCTTGAGTTTTGCTTAAGTGATTTACCTCAAAAAAAAAAGAAATATTTTTATTCAACAGGCCAATCAGATTACAAATCATACCAACATTACAAACGTTCCGAGACTAAATAAATCTGAATCTGTAGCATTGCGTAAATTGAGAGATAATCAGGACATTATTATACAGAAGGCTGACAAAGGGGATACTGTTGTTATACTGAACAAAAATGATTACATCAATAAATTACATACCATCATATCGGACACAACAACATACAAAGAAGTTGATTCCTCTGTTTTTTTATAATTTAGTAAACAAGTATAATAAAACCCTAACATTATATAAGGAAGAATGACTATATTACAATGTGACAGCTTAAGCAAATTAAAGCATGTACTTACAATGTTCCCACTCTGGCCAAGTAAAGCCACAAATCAGGTAATCTTATACGCCCAATTATTTCATACAAAAACTCGGCACTCTCATCTTTAGTGACGTTTGTTTATTCTATTTTAAAACCATTCAGAGAAATTTTAAAATATAATATAAAAAATTATGATTCGCTTTTTGACATTAAAAGACCATAAAATTAAGAAAGACACCAAATTATTCTCTCTTGATGTAATGTCTTTATGCACTAATGTAAACATTCCATATGCACTAGATTTTATTTGGAACCTACTGAATAACAGCAATATCAATACTAATATTAATAATACTAGGCTTGCCAAAGAGAAGATTTCTGAACTTACCAAAATATTAGTTTCTGCCAATTATATTTTATTTCAAGATAAAATATACAGATAGATATTTGGCTTACCAATGGGCCTTAGCATTAGTGGACTTATTGCAGAATTATATCTGGACAAGATAGAGAATATATATTTGAATCCATTTATACCAGAAGTCTCATATTATGGCAGATGACCTTATACTTAGATGACCTTCTCATCATAACTAATCAGACTACCATAAATTCCGTTTTACAAGTTTTTAATAATATCCACGAGACTAAAATTTACACTAGAAACCAAGGAGGAGGACACAAAATCAATCAACTTTCTTAATTTTACATTACAAAGAATAGGGGAAAAAACTAAATTTTAGCATTTATAGAAAACCTACTAACAGGGGCATGTTATTACACTACAATAGCTACTACCCATACACATACAAAAAAATTGGTCGTGCTTAACCAGTTTTTAAATGCTTTCAAATATTCCACAACACAAAGAGGGTTATAGTTAGAGACTGAGAAACTAACAAGGAGATTCCCAAAGAGGATATCCAATTACCTCTATTAATAAAGTTAAACTGTTTGCCCGGGAAAAGACAACTAATAACAATCCAAAAACAAATATTGATAAAAAGCATTTTATTATAGCTCCATATGTAGAAAACTGGCATAACAAATTATATAAAGGTACAGATATGAAAGTAATAGATAGACCGACGAATAAATTACATACATTATTAAAGGGTTCCTCCAATTCTTCCTTTCAACAAACGAATGATCTCGTCTATAGCATTTCGTGTAAAGACTGCAACTCGATTTACGTTGGATTTACTTGGGGGGGTGCTGAATTTTCATATTAAACAACATGAGGCTTCTGTACGTGCATCAAGAGCAAATGCTTCAGAGTTGGCATTCCATGCTGTGAATGAGGCACATTCCTTTCTTTTTAATGAAGCCAAAATAATTAATATTCAGCACAATTATAGTAAATTACTTATTGCTGAAACGTTTGAAATGAAACTCCAAAAAAAATCAATAATATTCGCCGACCTTTTTTAATATCGGATGATTGGTCCTATAAATGCATGCATGATGAGGACTAAATTTCTTTTAAAATACTTATGCATCAGTGCATTTTTTAGTTTCATTCCATCCTGTGAACACGAAGTATCGAAAAGTTTCCATCAAACTTAAGGAGGAAGAAATCTGTCTTCATGTGTTTCTTATTTATTTATTCTTTCTACTATGAATAAATCTGACATAATGTTTTCCTATACTGATGGTTGCATCATGGCTGATAGTTTTGGAGTTGGGTTGGGGCCTCAACGGTGATTCCGGGTTATTCACTCGGTGTCGTTGCTATCAATATGGAACAGATTAAAACGTAGTCTTAATTTTATTGTAATTTAATTTTAAAACCATTCAGAGAAAATTTACATGATGGACTAGGAGAGTTGGATAGAAGCCATCCTATAAAGAGATCAAGGTAATCCCTGTATGATTTACTAAAAGTAACAAAGAATATAGGAGATATTGAGCAGATAATAGCTCTTATTATACTAAAACTCTTTCTTAAATAATGGAGAAATCAATTAACTGCCAACTCTTAAACAATCTAGAAAACTTCCATCTGACCAATGATCGCCAGTATCAAACCAGTCAGTGTAGATTCACTGGGCCTAACATAACTGAGTGGTCAGGAGCATAAGTGCAATAGCACATGCTCCTTGAGTGGACCGGGGTTCAAGCTGTTAACTACTAAATACGATTAACATTTGTATTGATGATTTATTGTAAACTCCACTGACCTGGTAATCGTGCAGGAGTATAAACAAGAAATTTATTATATTCTGGTTTTTGGTACCCATCTGTGGACAAATTCAATGGAAAAGTTTGGTGAAAGTCAAGCAGTTGCTCTTGACATTTCAAAGGCTTTTGATCATGTTTGGCATAACGGTCTTCTAAATAAGCTCCCATCTTAGGGTTTGCCAACTGATTTTTGTAATTGGGTATCCAGTTTTCTCTCTGAATGCTCACTGCGAGTGATAGTAGATGGCCCTCTGTCTTCTAACTTGTCCACTACTGCTGGTGTTCCCCAAGGTTCAGTTCTTCCTCTCACTCTTTTCCTCTTGTATATTAACAACCTTGGATTGACTGGAAATCCTATCCATAGTTTTACTGATGATAGCACAGTGCATTCCACCTTCCAATTTGAGAAACCTTGCCCTGTACAAACAGCTTCCGATCGTAACACAGCAGATCTGGAAAGTATTGGGGGGGGGTGATTATTGATCATAAGCTGAGCTTTCACCAACATCTTATGTACTTAGGGACCAAGGCTAAAAGATTCTCAGCAGCCATCGTTAGAATTTCCAGATGTGATTGGGGACTCTCAAATAAAACTCTGTTCTTATAATACAGAGCAGTCTTTTTACCTATTGTGACATATGCGGCTGGAGCATGGTTTCATAGAGTGAAGCTAGTCAAAATGAGAGACAAACTTAATGAGAGACAAATTTGCTGGACAGTGTCCGCAGCTGCCATTCAAGTGATCGCTGGAACATTACCACTGGATTTGTACATCATCTATCGAGGTCTAAACTTCAGGATCAAGAAGAAAATTCCAACTAAAGTCCTTGAAATTGAACTGGATTTAAACAGCAATCCCAAAGCTGAAAGGCTCAGGTGCTACAATGAACTAATAAACATTTGGCAGACTAGATGGAATACCTCTGTAACAGGCACTGTCACTAGAAAATTCCTTCCAGAGGTCTCGTTTACTGTAACGAAAACTGTTAAGTCCTGGCTGTCGCTGACCTTGGAATCCTTTTTGGTTGCTGGACGTGGCTCCCTCAATAAGAAGCTTTTTCAGCTAGGACTGTCTACAACAGATAGCTGTTTCTGCACAGAAAAGGAGAACTGGAAGCATCTCTTTCTTGAATGTCCACTGTACGAAGACATAAGAACTCTTACACAGGCAGTACCAAACATCATTGAGCATCAACCAGACCTCCTACTCCGAACAACAGAAAATCTCTCAGCGCTGCAGACTTATGCTGCACAGGTCTTCGAGCATAGAAGGCGAACCCATGCTGAAGCAAGACACGTTAAAAATACTCATGCAGCAAACTAAAAGTCCGCAGTGAAAAACTTTTCATTATTATTTTTTTTGATTTATTTATTATCATTATTTTTTTATTTTCTTACCTAATTATTATTATTATATATTTATTTTTATTATTTATTTTATTTTATTTATTTTTTCATCTCGTTCTGCCTGGAGTTAGTTAATCTACAGTGCAGCTGGGGTTTTTTTTTTTTTTTCTTCAAATGCACCAAATTAATATATTTTTTTTCATTATTTATTTATTATTATTTTTTTCTGCTTAATTTGCCATTTAGATATGGCCTTATTGAAATTTATTGTCTATTTTTATTAATTATTCTTTTTTTTTTTCTTTTTTAATCAGTACCACTAGTTATTATTATTATTACTATCTATCTAGTGTATTATTATTATTTTTTCTTATTTTACTTTTTATTTGTTTATTTATTCTTTTCATTTATTTATTTTATTATTTTTTTTTTCTCCATAACTTGCACCATGAGTGGTTTTCTTTGTTTTTTGTTTTTTTTTCTCCCTTTCCCCCCCTCTATAATGGGCCTCCAGAGAATCCTGGCTCACCTTCTGACAACACTAGGTGGATCAGCATCTCATTGAGACAGTACAGGTTTTACTAGGACAGGCCCACCTTCCCACGACGTGGACGAGTATCCAGAATCATCTGTACAGATGACTGATGCTTCTGGGTAATTGGATTTTCATTTTGGGGAAGATGTCACAGAGGTCTAGATCAAGAGAATAAGGAGACAGTAGGACCATCACCATTTTGTTCTTAGTTAAAAACTGCTGCACTAACAAAATTGTATGAACTGGCACATTGTCGTGATGCAAAACCCAATCGCGTGTGCATCATTTATTTGGGTGTTTTTATCTGACATTCTCCTTCAAATGCCCTAGAACACTGATGCAGAACTGGCAATTTACAGTTTGGCCTAGTGGAAGGGACTCCTAATGAAAATTCCCTCACTGACATTTTATCTGGCCCACCTTGCCTTTTATGGACACGGAGATGGACTTTTCCACTGGGAGGACTGCTTTGTTTCTGGGTCATAACCAAAAACTCAGCATTCATCACCTGTTATGGACCTTAGAAATACATTTCTATCCTTTCTGGCCTGTGCTTGCAGGGTCCTGCACACAGAAAGGCAGTTCTGTTTTTGTACATCACTCAGCAGATGGGACACAAATTTTGCAGCAGTCTGCCTCATGTTCAAATTCCCAGTGAAAATGCACCAGCATGTACCATATACACATTTTAATCAGTCTGACTTGATGATGGATGAGCTGAGCATTCAAAATCTTCAACTGAAGTTTGACTTACTCAGAAACATGAATATCATTGAAACATTTGTGTTCTGTCCATAGCATCATAATCACCAAAAGCTTGTTTATACTATCATAGTCTGCAAAGCAGTTTTCCCAAGTTTATGACAAAATTTGATGCAAATTTGTTCCTTATCATCCATCATCTTACTCAGCTACAAAAATCACAAGACACACTCAACAGAAACACAGTTAAGCACCAATTTCACAAAAGAACAATGTCCTATTAGTGTGAAGCTCGCCATACTAACTCAGTGACTCAGTTCAGCGGTATATAATGGTGCACATGCAGCTCTTACATGAGCCATGTAAGAGCTGCATGTTGCCAGTCCAGAAACTTTTGGCTTGCACCTCATATGATCCTAGTATTTAGATTTTAATACTGTTAGCATTTAAAATATTATATTATTAAAACAGAATACTATCAATTATTCTACTTTATTGAGTACATCATTTTATTAATAAATAATTTTTATTCCTGCATACTGCTTTACAGTTAGTGCAAGAAAGAATTCTAATGTAATTTCACACGCAATAAACATGGCCTATTTCTTATTTAATTATAATTATAATAGAAATCTGTATAGTTAAATAATAAAAAACTAAATAATAAAACACTGAACTTATATGTATGAAAGGAAAGGTCACAGTTTAGTTTTAAATGTTGAATGTCCCAAACATGCACAAAATCAAAGATAAAGTTAAAACATATTAGTTAAAACACAACTTTTTTTTTTTTTTTTTTGAATTTTTAAAAACCACAAATAATTCAGGCCTTAAGGAGTTAAAACTTACATCAGTTATTGCAGTGTCTTTACCATAATGATTGATAATATACTGAGAAAGTTGGAGCAGAATCTCAGTTGTGACCAATTGATTACCATGCAAACCTGCAGACAAACGAACTTCATTCACACTTGAATTTTCACCAATTTCTATCACCCACAGTTGTCGTTGTTCTTTGCTTTTTCCAATGCTGAAGTAAAGAATAATTAAGAAGTTAAGTACAAACTGATTTAAAGATATTTTATAAGGTGAGAGAGATCTAAAAAGTAATATCGCCCATTTTATTGTGACAAAAGTATGCAAAAAAAGTATAAAAGAGACAGTTTTCAGTGAAATTTATTTCATCCTTCAGAGTACAAGATTCATTCACTCATATTATTGACTCTACAGTCCATTATGAAAAGTTACTTTAAAAGAAAAACTGCCATCATGTCTTTCATATAAAATGCATTTGAACAATAAGATTGCATGGTAATATTATAACAAACATATGAAAATATAAATTCAAATCTAGATAAAATTTAACAATGTAAAATATGTATGTGTATAATGATTTAAAACTTACCTCTAAAAACTGATACTATAAAAGAGCAATTTAACCCACCGCTGCCCAGAGCAGTAATTCTAAACATTTAGTCAGATGCAGACCCACGCATATCACTGTTATTTAGGTCGTGTTTAGGTCTCATGCTTACTGTTTAAAATTTGAACTCTTAATTGAAAAAAATTTAAAACTGTTTAAATTTTACACAATTATGACACTTTCTCAATCTAGTTGTTTTTTTTGATTTCCTGTGTTATAAAACTATAAAATGTTTTTTCTGCAAAATTTTTGTATATATTCAGATGCCCCATGTTAAGAAACATTACCCAGTTTTAATATTTGTTAAAGTTTTTTTTTTATTTGTTTAGCTTATGCATAATAGCATACATATAATAGTAACTAATTTAAGGCAACTAAACAACCAGCCATGGTCCAGTGGCATAAGTAAGGAGGGTACAGATTGAAGACACCTGTACGCTGTCAAGACAATTGCACAACCCATTGGGTACTATAACACCAAAAAATTCTGATGTTCCTTAGATGACTTTCATCAACCAGTGAAATACCACAACTTTGCTTATTGGAGGCTTGAAGTGGTGATACCCATGTTTAGTCTCTAGAGCAAAGTTTCCGGCATCCCCCCCCCCCCTTACTTCTCCTTCAATCCATGCACGGTATAAGTACTATAGGTTTTGATACCTTTCATGTTTGGAGTTTTCATAAAAAAAAAATAAAAAAAAAAAAAGTTCCATATGTATATAGAGTCACAATGAATATTTAAACTTTTCTGGCCTCAGCCATTGCAAGAATAAACAGAAATTTATTTGTTTATTATTTACCATACAAATCCCACTTAACTTGTAATTATGGTTTGAAGAGATTAGGTACCAGTTTGAAAATTTTTTTATTTTTTTTTGAGTCATGTGTACAGACAAATTTTATCACTAACTTTCTATCTTAAATTTTTTCCACATAAATCTAATGTATAATGCTCATCAGCCAATTAAAATTTCATTGAAACTTGTTATAAAAGATATTGATACACCTTACTTGCATTGCATCTTGCTTCAGAATAAATTAACTTATAATTATTGTTTAGCTATTAAAAATTACAGAATCTTACATGTATACTGTATACTTTATTTACATTATTAACACAGTATTCATCCCCTTGATTTATGTGATACCCACTATTCTGATATCATATCGCCCAAATTCTAACTCCATTTCTTTACCATTTATACCTCTAAGGCTATTCCAGTAGCATATTTTGTACTGTGCATCCTTGTTTGCTGAGAAGCACAAGAAGGACCTTGTTGATCTAGGTCACAGCTGGTACAGTAATGTTCATGGTATTAAAGGTTTTAACCTATAAATGATCTAATTTCATCATCTTAGTCTCACACTAGTCCCACAATCATTCGTTCAGCTGTGTGGGAATCCAGACCCAATGTCTATTCCACATCATGAGATGTGGAGTAGATATTGGGTCTGGATTCCCAGTCAGTTCTCCAGGCCAGGCTTAGGAGATTGGTGATGGGGAGGGAGTTCTCTCCTGTTTAGGTAGACTCATACCCTTTAAAAAGTACAAACAAAGGTCTCATTCTATCTAACCTTAGACAGAATCAGGTACCTTTGACAATTGCAAGATTTCCTTTCATGGCACACTGCCATTTCTTTAAAATGCCTTGTAAAGGATTCCAGTAATAGTTATCACCCTTTCCTTTAGTAGTGCTTCAGGTACCATCTTTAAGACTGTTATCTCAGCATCATTCTCAACTCAGTAAAATGACAAACCCAAAAAAGCATGTAAAAAAAAATAAACAAACAAATAAATATATTTCCAGGACTGATCTTACAAGGTGATTCAAATATGTGCAACCAAATAACTGAAAGAGCTAATTTCTCTCATTTTGATAATAATGAATTATCATTTTTATAATTCTAATAAAACCACATCTGTGGCAACATTGTATACTTCTACAAGTAGAACAACAACCATTAAATTAAACTTACACAAACTCAAACATATCAGTTTGTTTGTGAAGCCATCATGATAGTTTCCTGTCTGAATAGGCATTTACAGTTTAACAATAGTTTTTTTTTTTTTTTTTTTTTTCCAAAATTGTAAGTGAATATTAAAGCCAAATTTTGAGAAAAATATCCTAAATCACAAGTATCAAAATAAATCAAAAATTAGTAATCTGTTTTCATGAAACAGATGGTGTTTAAACAAAAAAATAACCCTTCATTGATAAGCAAAGAGAAACTTGTTGACATTAAGCAATGTTTATTGCTAAAACTCAAAAAATACTGTAATGCAAAATTCATGTAATGCATGAACTTAACTTGATAAAGAAAAAAGACTGCATTTCCAAAAATTTGTCGCTCCACCTAAATCCCCAGATTTTAAAGTCACTGAATAATTATTTGGGGTCTTGTTGAAAGGCAAAGCAGATAAAAATAATCCCCACACAGTTGTTTGTTTGTTTGTTATTTGGTTTTTAGGAGCATTAGCAACTAAGGCCATATTGCTCCGGGATATGCGGTGGTCATTCCCTGACCTTTCCGCATTCTCCGTATTTGGTGGTGACGGGCTCGAACCCCGGTCTAATCAAGAAGAGTGTGCTATGCACTGCTGCTCCTTCCCACCTGGCTACGGAGGCGCTAATCCCCACACAATGAAGGAAATGAGAGCCAGTATAAACAATTAGAAAATACAGAAATTGTGAACATACGCATTCAAACATTACAAAAGGTATCACTGAATATGATGAAAAGAGTCTATGCAATTATTCATGAAAAATTTGGATGAGGGACTCTAGGTGATTTGGTCATCTTATGGGAATGGATTAAGTATCACTAAAATATCATATGAAAGATTGTTATTTTATTGAAAATGCTAATAAATACATAGAAATAAAATACAAAAACCTTAATTTGGCAATGTTTTGAAAAATTTACTGTTTCTCATCAGGCTTACAGGGACAGGTAACAGCAATAGAAATTAATCACAAGGAAAATTATTAAATTTTCCTAAGTATTTCCATTGAGGCGTTTTCAATGCAATTTTAACATTTTCAATAAAACAACTTAGTTTTTCACATACCATATTAGTGTTGCTTAGTTTCTTGTTAATTATTTATTATCATTATACTTATAATTACTTTAAATATAATCTAATTGTAAAAGAATTAACAAATTTTAATTACTGCTCTTTCATTTGTGCAAATTTTGCACCAACCTGTATAAAAAACTCATGAAAGGAACTTACAAATTAATGTTGCTTTCACTTTTGAAGCAACTTTCCTCTGCATCAAAGCAATATTGTTGGAAGTAATTTTTTAGATACTGTCCATACACTAACACAGCTGATTGAATATGCGGAATGTCCTCATCGTGATAATTCTTTGTGACTCTTTTTTGAGCCATGGTAACAGAAAGAAATCCAGTAGCAACAAGTTTTGTAAACATGGTTGATGAGGTAAGACTGCCTTATATTTTCGCCAAAACCATTGGACAGATAGTGCTGTGTGAGCATGCTATCATGCAAGCGGAATTAATTTCTGGATTCCCACATCTCAGGACAGCAGCAACAAACATTCATGAGCAAGCACTGTAAAACATTCTTATTTGAATATCCTAATTAACAGTTACAGTTGCAGGGACAAACTCTTTATGCACAATCCCTGTTTAATAAAAAAAAAAAAAAAAAAAAAAAGGTAATCAACAGCATTGCTGAGCAGTACTAATGTGCAGTGTGCAATTAAAAACAATGGCCTGTCAGCAATATGACAGTTCCATAAACAGCATTTCAATAAACTTCAGTTAATTAGAACCTATCAGTGGGTTCTCCCTTTCCCATAACATCACTAAGTGGGAGGATATATAAAATGTATATTTTTGTAATATGCAAGAAATAGTGCACGCCCTTGAAATATTGTGAGTACAAATAGCTACAGAAAATTAATATTAGATGTAATTACTCATGGGCATAAAAAATAACTTTTGGGGCAATATCAGCAATTTTTTCATTAAGTACAATATTGGTTAATAGTCAATTTAACCAATAATGTACCTTTGAAGGAGTACATTGTGAATTGCAGTTGATGGAACAACTGAAGTGAAGAGCATTAAAAAAAAGTTTTTTTTTTTTTATATTAGGACTTCAAGTTCCCAAACACCAGCTGTAATGAATAACTCCACCCAGAGTTTGTAGTGAATAGCACTTTTCTTGGGGAAACACAATGCATTAGCATTAGTAGAGGCATTTGATGCAAGAAAGCAAGCTTATGCAGCATCAGCCAAAAAAAAAAAAAAAACCCACTTTCACTTCACCCCTCTGTTCGTTCAAAATACCTGTCCAGCTGAGCCTTAAACTTATTTAGGCTATCAACCTCCACCACAAGGGATGGCAGTCTGTTCCACCAGTTTTATGTAGTGTACCTCTGAAGGAGGCTATCAAAAAATACAAAACACTATGGTAAACAAAGGCTAAGTAAATCACCCTGTAGTGGGGGAATAACTATAATATACCCTGTAGGGCTATCTTTGGCTTCTATGACAACCTCAACCCTCCTGGGCATACTTTTTGCCAACTTCTTCATTGGCAGGTGTCAGTGTTGTAATTCTACAGAATAACATGACATTGTTGTGGAATTGAAAGGGGTGTGTGAATAGGGAATGGCAAAATGAACAAAAGGTGGGAAGATCCACTCCTGAAAATATGAACAGATGTGTTAGATGGGTATATCCAATGCACACTCAAACAAGGACAACCTTTTCATGTCAGTTGCTTTAGAAGCTGTGGTTCCTTCCTTGCTTTATTTTATAAAACATATTTATGCTTTATTTGTAACAGCTTATTCATTTGTGTCTGCCAGATGTGTCCACCAATCAGTACACAATTGCTGTATTATATAGATTTAAAATTAACAAAAAGGAATAGAATGAGCAACATCAATGTTTATTGGTTGCTTTACTGCTTGATCTGCATGTTTATTTTCATTAATTCTAGTGTGATACAGAATCCAACAGAAATGAACTATCTGATTATTAACTTTAAAGTGAATCAAGTAAGATTTTGCTTCAAGATGGGGTGAGATGGTAGAGATTTATTTTCTAAAGCAGTTACAGCACTTAAAAAGATTCCGTATATATCACAGCCCATAGGTCAGACAGATTACTAATATTGTCTAATGCCAACCTGATCACATAGTTAAATTTTCTATTTATACTCCAGGACAACCACACGGTCAGAGGAGCTCACAAGGTAGAGAGAATACAAGAAACAGCACCATATTTAGCAGTCATGGGCTTGAACCCCAGTCACTCAAGGCACGTGTATGTATGCACCCCTCACACCTGACCACTCAGTTCAGCGGTGTAAACGCTACATTCAAATGGCAGGGAGACAAAGACAGTGGAGTTAAGAAGAACCACATCAGCACCTACAGATGTTTCCATTTTTGAATCATCAGTATATAATTTATGACAATCTGAGTTGGCCAATGACTGCTCTGCATGCAATTACTGGGCATTTAGGCTTGCTAGGGAGTGTTTTCCCCAATGGTGAAACGTATCTATGTCTTTCATAGAGATTCTAAATCTTTTGTGTTTTGAAATGAATATTCCAACTTGTTATCTGTAATCTAATTCCTATAGATTTGATTTTATTAGGCCCGTTTCTGTAGTTATTTGTCCATTATGGTTCAGAAAGATACTAGATGGGATGGGAAGGAAGGCTTTGGATTTTATTTAGCTATTGGTCCTGGACTGGACATGTTTGGAGAGCCTCTAGGACTATCCTAAGACCATTATGCTAGATTGGATCAAACCACTGCAAGGTTCTTGCACCAGTGGAGACAGACAGAAGTACATATCTAGACAGGACAGTATGAAGGTTCAGTACAAGTTGAGCAACAGATATCGATCAGCACCTCAGATCATAGTATCAGTAGTGGCAAATGGTGCAAGAAAGCAAGCTTACTCAGCACCAGCCAAAAAAAAAAAAAAAAAAAAAAAAATTGTTTATACTCCAACACTACCACCAGAGGAGTTTACAATAAATCATGAATTTTTATTAATTTGTATTAATTAATCCTATTTAACAGTCATGAACTTAAACCACAGTCCACTCAAAGAGCAGCTACTGCACTAACTTCCCACATCACCTGTCTATCCCCTCCAATAGTATGTCTCGTTTCTCCTTCAATTTATTCAGACTATCCACTTCCACAACAATAGATGGAAGTTTGTTCCAACAATCAATCACCCACTGGCTGAAGGCAAACTTCTAATGTCTATTCTGCAACCATCCTTCCTTGATTTAAATTTAAGCTCCTTCAACAGTGTTTGTAATCTAAGCAAGAGGAAGAATACCATCAGCATTGAGCTTGCTCAATCCATTAAAATCCTTAAACATCTCAATCAGATCACCTCGACAGTGCCTAGTCTCCAGACTCTGCAATTTGCAGAAATGAAGCCTTTCTTGGTAAGAGCACCCCCTGTTACCAAGTTACCCACCTCTGCAACCATTCCAGCAGCTCTACATCCTTCCTAAAATGATGCCTCCAGACCTGTATGCAGTACTCAGAGATGACTCTATGGATAATTAGCTACTTCAGTTAAAGCATTCTTTATGGTTAATGTGATTCAGAAAATTAAGGTTGCTGTAAGTCCAAGAAACTGAATATTGTCGGAAATTAATGGTGGGCAATTTGCCAGCCAGGTTTGGGTCCAAAATGTATTCTACTAATTGTCTGAAAGAGAATGCAGTGTCATATGCAGTTTGCCATTATTAGACGAAAATAAACGACACTGTTACATGACATGGGAATTTTTTTTAAGATGCTTATTGAATTGTTACCACATCTATACTTAATACAGATTGACTACATTTCAAGGTTCTGTTAAACTCCATATTCGGGCTAATACCATGAACTGTTTTGTAATTTGTTTCTTTCTCACTGTCTCCTACCTTCACTTGCAGATTCCTGAAGATAGGATGTGGCAGAACCTTGAAAAATAACCATTTGTATTAAGTGTAGACTGATGTGGAAACACTTCAAGATACACTTTAAAACAAAATCTCAGTGGTGTAACAGCGACTAGGAGCATAAACAGATATATCAATTTCTGGGTTTTATTCTGTAGAGAGATGCACGTGTGCGTGTGCTTGGTAGTGAGAGATTATGTCTGTCAGGCAGAAATTCAATTAATTGTCAACATTTATCTGTCTGGAAGAATCCCTATAGTGGATGACATCCATTAAATCTCCCATTAGGGTGTTGGTAGCTATGTAACAAGGACATTTATATAGTGCATATGTGATTTGGCAATACACAGGGGGAGTCCCAATAAGGGCTAAAGCTCTACCTTAGGATCAAAATAATGTGGATTTTTTTTTCACCGCTACATGATGATTTCAGCCTGATGATTCTTTGGAGGCACTACTGTAGTCCCATCCTTTAGAAAATTCTGAGACTGCCCCTGGCAATAGATATATGGAAGCAAGAGTGAATGCAATTGTAAGTGCAACACATACAGCTACCACTTCAAAAGTACATAATGAAAAATGGGTCTGAATGAAACATTCAATTTTTTTAGTGTGGTTACTCCTCCATGTAAAGAAATGCCATTGTTTCTGAAACTTATCTGAAAATATCCAATTTTTAACAGGAAGGGATTACATTTGTTTCTTGCAGATAGGTGAGCATGGGTTTATACCAATTGATTAATTCAAAATATATTAAGTATTGCTTTGTATGACTTTAAAATTCCCCTAATATGGTTTTCATTTGTTTTTTTTCCAGAAGAGGATAAATCAGGCTGTTTTCTGGATACCAACTACTTTATGGAAATAAATTTTTGATTTATTTTTCCTAAGGAAGATTGGATATTCATTGCTATGTCATCTGCTGCATGTAATTTGGGAACCAATTCATCCTGATTGGGGATAATATCAATGCTTATGCATACAGTGTCAAGTTGATTGTTTTGGCAGGAACAGGTCCTTTCAGTTTTGCTGCTTCTGAAAGAATAAATGATGCTACCAATGAGTTTTTATCCATAATGTTTTTGGTCTGTTTATTTATTTGTTGTTTTTAAGAATGAGTGGTTATAAGTAGGATCCATGCCATTCAATAAGGGATGTGTTAAGAGATGTGTTCAGAGACACCCATTTGATTAGTTTTTCTATCATTTCTTAGTTGAGGCTGCATATGTCAGTTTTGGTGCTTAACAAAATTTGTTTTCTTCCTTCTTAATATGTCACTTTAATCTCTATACTATAGTTTTGAATCCTCTTGCCTATCTGCCAATGCTTGCAGACCTTAGAGGCTGGATGATTACCTTTATAATTTTGGCAGGATGATGACTGCATGGCAGTCTGTCTGTGTATAATCTTTGGATTTGCAGTTAAGTAAAACTGTATCCCTTCAGCATGCAGTTCGAGAATAGTTAAGTTTTTGACACTTATAACACCTTATGGGATTCAGGATTTACAGTCATATGCATCTGTTTGGATGCATATGTGATTCAACAGTGATTAGTAGATTTAATGTGCTAAATGTAAGAATGATATTATTGGTGGGATATTCACTATACTTACCTAATTAATGTAACTCTGCCCTTGTAACTTTCTGATTCTGTAATACGTGGACTACTCCTTCTGTCACATTCATCAGTTCACATTCACATTCAGGTATGGCTCATTCAGATATGACTATATGTTTCCAATGAATGGGGAGTAACTTTAACAGGTAATCAAGCAAAGGTTTTAGTATGATGCCAGTTTTAGTATGATTCAAAATGTCTGCAGGTAGCTGTATCCCTTTATCTCAATCATTTAACCATTTCTAGAACATTCTCCAAACATTTTTGGATCAGAAAGGAGGAAAGTTTATTGAGAGCCTGACTTTACATAGAATAGATTATAAAGAATGATAGGATTGCTTTTGATACTAGTCTATTCTTATTCTTTTGGAGCAAGTTAAGCCATATGAACTAGTAAGCTCAAGCAGTAGAAAGCTGTCATTGTTCATATTTGCTCCTTTCAGCCCTGGGAGAGTAGATTTCTGTCATGTGGAGACAGAAGCGGCGCCACTTGGTGGGTGAGCAGAGGTTAAGGTTAGTAGCAACAACATAAAAACACAAGAAAAAAAGAAAGGTAGTTCCCCTTTATGGGCTCTTGCTAATTTGGTAATAGAAAGCTGCTTAAAGAAAAATGACAAACAACCATCAAATAAAATAATCTAGTTAAATTGAGCAGCTCAGTATCAGCTAGAATTGATCTAGAAATTTCTTGACCAAGGAAATGCTTGGCACTCGGGGGGCCCATTTTTCACATGCAACCAAAACTGGACAAGTTTATCTGCATCAAACATGTCTTTTGAGGAATCATCACAGGATGTCTATAAGTTGCTTTTGTTCTAAGTTGTTAGATTTTAATTTTAAAACATCAATATCTTTAAAATACACAAAACTGTTTTTTTTTTTTTTTTTTTCTGCAAAAGTATTTTTATTAGTTTCTGTTTCACTGCATGGATCACATTGTTCCAAAGTAAGAATGATTATATAACAAATTAATGTTATATTCCATGTTTCTTTTCCACAATTCCAACACTTTTTATGACTGCACTACTTTATTATTCCAAGTCAGAATATTCATTTGATGACCATGCACTGAGCTGGTCAAATTGCATAGTTATTTCCTGACTTCATATCATTACATAATTTTCTAGTCTTCCCCTCAAAAGACTGTTTTTTGACATAGTTAACTTTTAAAACAGTTTTCAGTACAATCTATAGTGAAAACTGCTTCTCACACATATTTTTAGTGCAAGTGCCTGCCTATGAGGCACACCAATAGTTATCATTAGTTCAACAATACCTAAGAGCAGTAGATAGCATTAAATTTTCTTCACTCAAATTAAATTTTTTAAAGTTGGCTATTCTGTATGTAATGCAAATAACAACACTGTATCAGATTATTGTATAGTCTGATACAATGTTGCTTTTTCTTATTAAAACCATGTAGTTTCATATAAAAAAATTCAGGTGTTTTTCCAACACATTCAACACGCTTCATGTACTATTTCAAAATACCTCCAATTTATTCAGCTTCATGCTGCCTACAGCCAAAATTTTCATAAAAAGTAAACACTGTGGTCTGTCTTCTCCATCAACATTTGTGAATTCAAAATACATATATTTTGTATTTATTTTCTGCATTTAGGTTTTTACTTAACGTTTCTCTACCTCAAACATTTCTATACTTCTCGCGAGCAATCAAAAATTTATCCAAGATTGCAGGGATGTCAGTAGTATGGAATTCAAATAAACTTTATCACATTTAACAAATTACCCAAATGGTTCTGCTCAGATATGGCAGGCAATAAAGCAACTAGAACAGTTAGTGACAATATTGTTCAATCTACACAATGAACATAGTTACTGTTAGTGATGTTGGAGTTCAAGCTGTGCAAGGCAGGCAATACTAAAGAATGATTTTTAATGGGACAAACTTGTAGCTGCAAGAGTTCCATTTAAAAAAGCAATGCACAAAATTCAGGTTGATTTGCAGTAATGACACGACATAGCCCAGTGGTCAGGAGCGAGAGTGCATAGCACGCGTTCCTTGAGTGGACCGGGGTTCAAGCCTGTGACTACTAAATACGATAAATATTTGTATTGACGATTTATTGTAAACTCTACTGACTTGGTTGTCATGCAGGAGTATAAACAGAAAATTTATTTATTTATTTATTTAAAATGCAGCATGTCACCACTTCACTAATTTAATTGCTAGTTCCCAGTACTTGGCAAGTGTTTAGCAAGGGCACCTATTGGTAGTCTACTCAGAGATCTTCCACAACACTGACTAAAGCTTTATAATCATGTCTGCACTTATAATGTTGAGATAGAATGCCTTGCAGCTTTTATTTGTCCACTCAAATTGATCTCACTGATATAACAGCACAGTATTCTCTTCAAGATATCATTCTATGTCCAGTCATAAAGCTAGTGCCACTGACTTGCTATTAACAGACAGTGTGAAAAAGACAAAAAAAACATAATAAATTTTTACCAAGTAGATGATTGTATGCTGTTTGTGTTTAGCATAAATCAATCTTTAAACAATCGATCAGTAACATTCTGAGTGCCATACTGTAATCAGTTCAATTTTACTATATGACTTTTCCAGAAATTCTAAACTTTATCCACATTCGGAAACTACTGATCTAAGGTAAACAGGATCAGAGCACAGATTACTGAAAACCCAAATTATATGGAATGATGCAGTAAAACTCTGTAATGAATGAAAATGCATAAAATTAATAAATAAATTTATATTTTAAGTAAATTTCCTTTTTCTTTTAGAGGTGATTCTAGATTAAGCATAAATCAGATTACAAGGCTCTACTGTACTATGTAATTTAGTAAGTTCTATATCTGAAGGTTTGTTAGTACATAATTCATACTAAAAAGCTATTCAGTATATATAATTTATTTTTTAAAGGATACCTGTATATCTTGGTAATCTCTGGAAAATCATTAGATAGCTTTTCAAGGAGAGAAACCATAGATTCATAATCATGATAGTTGAGCTCTACTTGCAAAGAGTCCATAACTATTTCCAAATTAAATTGCTGACCTACGTTCACTTTGACTTTTAATGTTTCATTTTCATATCCAGGAGAAGAAACTAAATATGAAATTAAACAAAAGTAGTAAATGAGAAGTATTCAATATTAGTTAAAAATATATATATTCAGATTAAAATAAATATACTTCCACATAATGAAATTATGTGCAAGTCACTGACTCAATGAAACAAATTACATCATGTTACTAGAACCATAAGAATTAATTGGACAGTTAAATGTCAATCACTCCTGATCAAATCACAAACACAACAACTGAGTCAATAATTTCTAAAGTCAAAGGTTGTGCAGAGTGAAAATTACCAATAATGGAAAAGAATCCTTCTTTAAACTTTGCAGACCATAGAAGTCATCATCAAATTACAAATAGCATCTCCTCACACATTTATCTGCAAACAAGTTGGATGTTCAACAAGTCGCACTCAGTATGATGCTGCAATTTTTTTTTGATCACATCTCATAGATCACTTCTTCCAGTCACATCGCTCCCTGAGGAGTTGTTGTGGCCACCAACAAGTTCCTCCTTCTAACATATTATAATCATTTGAACAACTATTTAATCTATTACTTATCTTTCGTTTCTCTTGCATTTTACAATAACCTTTTTGAATTAATTAAACTCTGTTAGTATATATAATTTACTTAAGAGATAATTTATCAATCAATTTACTTCTAGTGCTATCCTTTTTTCATTAATTAATCACTATACTGTTTCACTTACAGTACTTACTATTATCCTTTTTCTTTCCTTTCCGGGGAGGTTCCAAGCTTTCCTGGCTCTCAGGGTACCTTCTGGGGATCTCTTTCATCAGCTACACCTGAATTTGCTACAGATGATTTTTTTGGAACTCTTTGCTGCACTGGGACTGGCGTTCTTTCTCCACCTTATTAAAACCTATCACAAGGAAAATTCATAGGGCATCTCACATTAACTCCTTCTCCTCTCCACTTTATTAAAACTTATCACAAGGAAAACTCATAGGGCATCTCACACTAACTCCTACTCCTCTCCACTTTATTAAAACTTACCACAAGGAAAAACTCATAGGGTGCTACCCTCGTTTTACCGCTCCACCTATTAAGAACTCTTTCAAGGAGAAAACTTCACAGAGCGCTACCCTTCTTTGCTCCACCTTATACAAACTTCTTATTAAAATAAGAAATATTTCACAGCGCTCGTTAGCATGTGGGTCACCACCTTTGCCTTCCTCCATGATGGTTAGACTCGCAAAAATGGCCACTGCTCTTGCCTTCCAATGATGGACAGGCTTATTCTCCTTACACTTTCTAACATGCCTAAAAACTCAACTGTTACTAACACATATTTTCTACAACGACGAAACCCTCAACTGTCCATGTTACTAACTCATTTTACTTATCCCGACGAAAATCTCGACTGCAGTGTCCGCTGACTATTTCATTTCCCTATCACCAACAAAACTCAACTTAGAATCCTACTAACACATTTTCATAAAACCCACATAAACTCAACTGTGTGTTCTTTTTAACCCATTTTTACCAAACACTAACAAAATCTCAACTGTGTGCCCCTAACTCATTTCCATAAACACCCACATGAATCTCAACTCGGGGTATGACTGTTCTCTCCCTGTTCACTCGCTTTTTCTCATCTCAACTTCTGTACCGCCTACACGTCAAATTTCGCCCTAGTTTTTAGTTTAACCAATCTTACTCATTTTATCAACTTCCACTCTCTTCTTATTCGTCCATTTTATTTTCTCAAGCTGATTCCTTGTTGCTCGATCTAACTTCTTATTTTAAGAAATTTGTAAAATTTCTCAGGCTGTCAGTACCTTTGAAGTCAGCCGCTAATAGTTATACTGTAGCAGACTAATTTCCCACGATCTAAAAACTTGCCATCACCGACAGCCAGAACCAGACTTCCATCTAATTCCCAGCATTGTTCCGTATTTTACTGTCCAGGTGTAACCGATTAAAGAAATGTCCCGACAGCACATGGTCCACAGCGCTATTGTTTACCAGAGTTGACACCTTTTACTCATAACAGTTGCAACCAGTTTCCATTGTTTTGGGTGCTCCTGTGCGCTGGGAACCGAAGTACACCCCTTCCTTGCCATTAGCCTTTGTCATGCTTAATGCTGACCTTCATAAACGTTGTCTAATTTAATCCTTGCCAGTGATCTTAGTAATATTCTTAACTTGTAATGTTCCGCACCCCCATATAACTGTATCTGTATCTATCATGTGCTATATGAGCAGCATCGCAAAATGCAACCAAAATTTCACTAATCCCATCCTGCACCTTTTCCCCTCGATTTTTCCTTCCATTATATTCTTCAACAGAAAGTTTTCCCTCTTTATTATGTGAGACAGGGCTCCAAATATTTGAAAAGGTTTTTTTTTTTTTTTTTAACAAGATTAAAATTACATTGGTGCCCAAGTGCAGAGGTGATAGTTAAGGTCAGTGCAGTCTTTTTGTTTTGCCCTAGAGCACTTCTGCTTAAAAGAAAAGGTAGCACTAACTTCCTATATTCTTGTTCTTCTTTGCTTGAGGTAAAAAGGAGTTCTGTATTTTCATTACAGGTGAGGATAAAAAGGTGGGAAGGTGGTAGGAGACAAAAAAGACTCTCAAAAAAGGAGAAGAAATTGGTAATATTAGTAAATAACAGATCAAGATACTGGTCAATTCTAGTAGGAAAGTTAACAACTTAGAATAAATTAAGAGCATTAAAATATTGAAGCAAATGTGAATATAAATCATCATAGGAAGGCAAAGGAAGATTGCACTCACTGAAAATGATAGTTAATTTTCAAATTAGGATCTTGAATAAGCCAGGAAATCAAAGCTATAAAGATGTGTTTTTCTAAGCTAGAGGGACGTATGCATTTACAGCATTTAAAGCCAAATAGCAATACTCCATTAGCAGGGCTTCAAAAACAGGACTGAGAGCATAAAAATTTTGACAGAATAAAAGCTCTCTTTTATTAACACCATAACTCTGTCTCCTTTTTATCTACTCTGTTATTCACTTCAAATTTATAACCAACATTACAGGAAAAAATGTCTGAAGTGTCTGCAATACTTTCATTGTAGTCAACTGTAATGTTGGAAATAGGAGCAAGTCTACATCCATATGGTTGAAGGCAGACTGTCCTGACTGATAAAAAGACCAAATGGTAAATATTAAGAAAGGACTTTAGTTGGGTAATGATATGGGGAGAGCCTTAATAGAACCATTAAAATAAGGCAATGAGAAATTCCTCCTTCTGAATCCTGCTCTTGTACCAATACAATTCCTTCTTCTGTATTCTGCCCTTGTACCACAGGCCTTTTCTTCACAAAAAAGTCAATTAGGTGAGTAATTGCAATGGTGGGCAGCAATGGAAGGCCTTTGCTGGTGGGGTGAAAATCAAGTAAACAACTGTCATCTAATATAATAAGAGCTATTATCTGCTCAATATCTCCTATATTTTTCGGGTACTTTCAGTAAATAATACAGGGATTACCTTGATCTCTTTATAAGATGGCTTCTTATCCAACTATGTGTCAAAAACATTTAAGTTTTCTTCTGTTGATGCTATGAAAAATAATTTTAGGCCTGCCAATTTTATTCAATACCGAATGTACTGTAATTGGCGCCAATTACAGTACCACCAATACTCACCAATTACAGTATTGGCGGTACTGTAATTGGTGAGTTGTTGGCACAATGTCACATGCTGTTCTTTAGTAGATTGCTGTGAGGTTGAGAGTATTTCTCAGGCCCAATCTGCAATAGATATGGTTGGGGGAACTGACACGTCAGTTTGAGTGGCTGCTGACTAGAATTTCTTTGCTGCTGTTGCATAGGTATATTTTGGTCTCGTAAGCATAATTTGCTTCTTTGCCTCCTGGTAAGTCACTTTCCGCTCTACTTTGTATTTTTGGATCTTTTTCCCTGTTTTCCATAGTTCACAGGTCCTTGAATAAGCGGAATGTTAGCCTTGACAGTTCAGACAGTGTAGCATTTCAGCATCACATTCTGTTTGTGTGCGAGATTTTGAACCACAGTTTGGGCACACTGCATCCCCTCGACAGACGGTCTGAGAGTCAAAAAAACTTTTGACACTTATAACATCTGATGGGATTAGGAATGTAGGGTATTACATGGCAATTGAGATAGCCAGCTTTAACATTCAATGGTAAATTGGATGAGCCAAACGTTAGGATGATGTTCCATGTGGGAACAAGCTGACCATCTTTTCTGACCAAAATCCGCTTAGCTTTGCGGAGATGGGAGAAACCCCTGGTGCCGTTTGACACTAAACACACTCAATCGCTTAGCTTGTGTGACTTTCTGTCCTTTTAATTCTTGGACTAGTTCTTCTTCTGTGACATTCATCAAATCCCACTCAGCAATTACCCCTTTGGAGGTGTTTAGTGATGCATGTGGGGTAATTTGCACAGGAATACCACCATAGGTTGAGAGGTTCAGCAGAGTCTCTGACTGCTTACGACTCGCACTTTCTATTAATAAATCTCCGGATCTAAGTCTTTTCACCATTTTAGGTGAATCTGATGAACTTTCCAACCTTTTCTGTATCAGAAATGGGGAGGCATACTCATGCATTGGCTTGACAAGGAGTGGAAGATGGGAATTACTGTTGCTCTTTGTCAGTTCGCAGTCTTTCAACTGTGACGTGTCATGGTCTGTGTCATTGACTTTTGGACATGAGCGTAGAGGCTCAATCGGAGGGAAATTATCAAATTCCATGTTTACTCCTTTTTGCCCTGGGAGAGGGACTTTCTTCTCTCAGGTTACTGGCCCCACCACGTGAAGGCAGGAGCGGTGCCACCAGTGACCAAGCGATAAGTGGTTAGTGTGTTAGAGAAGTTAATTATATATATATATATATATATATAATATAAAAGTGTCTTTCCTTTCTCCGCGGGAAGCTTACTTCTTTATTTAGGAAAAGCCAAAAATAAATAACTTTATAAAAGAAAAGGTTTTAACAATCTCTCTTATCAGTCGCTTGGAAAAAGATGCTTTCAAATCGCTTTGTAAATCACTATGATCACTCACTTGGCACTCGGGGCCATAAAACTTCTTACCATCAATTCTAAAATCTTACATGACCCCATTCTAGTATCACTCATAACCATGAAAATTTCACTCTTATTCATCTAACTATCCACTATTAGTACATTATAGACCTCAATCAGATCCCCTCTAAGGTACCTAGTCACCAATCTCTTTCTTTTTTTTTTTTCTCAGCACAGTCTCCATAATTATCATGATTACTGTATTCTAAATGCAGTCTCATCTTATACAATGGGTTTATGAAAATGTTCAATGAATCACTAATAGGATACCACAGATCATCCTTGACCATTGTATTCTAAATGCAGTCTCATCTTATACAATGGGTTTATGAAAATGTTCAATGAATCACTAATAGGATACCACAGATCATCCTTGACCGTTGTCAACACTGCATAGATAACTTCATGTCCATCTTTTCCAAACTTAATCCACCTCTAGAAAACAGACTTCTTCTACCTAGTAGGAATGATCAAGCTGATGAAATCTCCCCTGCTTCTCCCCCAAAAAATAAAAAATAAAAAAAGCAGAGTCATTCAAACTCAAATTATAAAGTGTTCAGCCTATACTCCATCTACCAAGTCTGGGCAAAACTGCAGATACACACACACATACATTCTGACCTAACTCTGCAATTTCAATTACATACAGATCAACTCTGCAGTTGATCTGTATGTAATTGAAATTGTTATCTTACACATGAATAAATACTATCCCCCCTACCCCCGAGCACACACACATACACACAAAAATTCAACCTGTTGGTAACTATCACTTTTAAATCCTGGCAGACATCCAGGTTCTGGTCCACCTGTCACAAGTGTAGACTGCTCTGATCCAGGATTTAGTTTTACTGCAGAAACTCTATTATTAAGGAAATGGGTAACATTTTTAACATTTATAGTATTATTACAAGACCATTACTTCATCATCTCTCTGAGGAATGTATTGCTTGGTAGTCACTACAATACTTGAGTCACTGGTGAATCTCCAGTTTTAATTCTCTCTGGGACATTAACTCATTTTTTCAGTGACTCAGTTTAATCTGTATAGTAAAAGATTAACTAAATCAACTATAACAGTTAGAAGAAAGGCAAGATGTTAATAATAAGTTTTGCTTTGTCTTTAGATGAAGATGAAATAAAACCAACATAATGTAACAGATGTGGAAATATAGGTAGACAGAAGTTATGACCAATACCTCTGGCAAGAAAGCAGAATGTTAGCTACCATTTGGACTAGACAAACAGAAGTGAACTCTTGGGTTTCTGAAGCAGAGTGAAAAATAGCTGTGTGAGACCAGTTGTATGATAACTGTACAGACTGCTAATTATGTGGAGGATAATTTTTGTGAAAACAAAAAATAAAAATAACAGAACATTTGATATTGTTATAGGAAAATAAATATAATTATAAACTTAAAGATTAGATTTTCAAAAACAAAACAGAAAACAAAATACAATTCTTTTAGAACAAGAATTTAAGTTAACATATTCACAGCTTTTATGCATACAAGCATAAAACGGTAATAGAAGTTATGTGCTTCAATGCATACTGCATTGAAAATGCACCCAATGCACTGTGCCACGATGCATATCTATATTGAAAATGCCCCAAGCACTATGCCATAACACACGAGTGGTCATTCTTTAAGTGGTGGCGGTTTTACTTGTCTCTGCTTGTTTTGATGTTAGTTTATGTACATGAACATACTTTTATAAAGTTTTAAGATTTGTTCTTTTCATTTATAGGTCAGCACAAAAGGAAGTGTTCATTTTAGCAATGAATTCTAAATATTTAATTTTCAACCATTATGTATGAATTCTCAGAATGCTAGGAACATAGAAATGTTGATTTCTTTTTTTTAAACATTCTGAAAATTATAGCACATTGAATGAGTTCTCTCACATTTAGGTGGCAGCAAAGGTATTAATCTAGAAAAAAGCCAGTTAACTAGAATATACTGTAGTGAGATAATCCTCAAAGCTTGAGGCTTTTTTGATAATAGGAGAGAATGGAAGAGAAGAGAATAGTAGCTAACATAGTAGCCTTGACTAGATTCAATTTAATTGAAAAATTGGTAGGAATCTTTTTATATAACAAACATAATGGTATATGATGTTTCTTATATTAAAAGATTTCTACCAATGTTCTTAAAAACTACTAATAATCGATGTATATAAACATAATGTACCATGGAAAACATAATTTCCTTTAGCTAAAGCAACTTGAAATTTTCCAGTGTTGTCCACATTGATTTTTCTTGAACTGCCTTCTAGTCTAACAAATGCTTTTGTTACAGCTTTTCCATGTGTATCTTTAATGTGACCTTTAACACCTGTAAATTAAAAATACAGATGGATGTACTGCAATACTTTCTTGCTGAATAACAAAAATCTAATTGCAGTGAACATCTCAGGGAAGAGCATGAAAATTCAGTATAATGACTATTTACTCAAAATTATGTTAAAAAATCCATTATTTATTGAAATATGTTCTATTGCGCTTTTATAAGGAGATAGTACTTCCAACTTTATTTTGATTGAATGTCAATTTAAAAAGCAATAATAAATAAAGAAATAACTAAAATATGCACTACAACATGTAATAAATTTCTACAAAAAACTTAAACATTTTATTTATAAAAATTACAGTAACCTACAGAAAAGTTTAATTTTTTTTAAAAAAAATGTTATTTTTCATGCAGAAAACATATGTTAATTGATTTTAATATTTAATATTATTCTTTGCATATTAATATAAAAATTCAACATGAATACAATCTAGAACCAATAATTTTAGATTACAAAATTGAAGTACCAGAAGATTACTAATTTTGCATTAATTTTACATTTTGACAAATAAGAAAACATTTTGAAGCCATACAAAATGACTTATCATAACAACTAACATTATCCACTTTCATTCTATTCCCTTTTCTAGGAATTTAAACCTTCCATTTTTTTCTTTATTTCTTCTTCCTCTTTTTTTCATTAAGCATTCAGCTTATATTTTCTATAATCATTCTTAGTCAATTCTCTATTGTCAGTCTGGTTTAAATCCTTAAGTTTATCTGAGCATTTTAATTCTACATGTAAAGGGGAGTTGCTAGCCATTCCCTACAATGACGGACTACTTTGTCTCATCCTGTCCTTTGATCTGCCAACTAGGGTAGCCCCACCAGGAGCTTAACTCCTATATGCATAGCTCTTACAGATCACAGGAGTATTTGGCCCTCCCTCCTCAACGTAATTGATAGGAAAGTAGTCCATGAAGAGAGTTATAAATTGTATCTACTATTACTTGGTTATTGTATGTGTGTAATTCACACTTAAACAACACATTAGAAGTAGTAGTGGCATGTGAGGCAAGAAAGCAAGTGTATGAGCTTATGCAGCATCAGCCAAAAAAAAAAAAAAAAAAAAAGTCACATAACCATTCCCTCTAAATATTTGTCCAGTTTCTCCTTAAATTTATTTAACCTATCAACTTCCACAATGACAGATAGAAGTTTATTCCAGCAATTAACCACCTGCTGGCTAATTGCTATAAATATATAATATATAAATATTTTATATATAATATAAAAGGGAAGGCAAATTTCCACACATCTATTCTACATGTCTTTCCTCAATTTGAATTTATGCCCCCTTAGGTTCGTAATCTGAACAAGTGGAAGAATCCCATCAGAATTCAGGGTGCTCAACCCATTCAAGGCCTTATACACCTCAATCAGATCACCTCGCAGGTGCCTAGTCCCAGCCACTGCAATTTGCAGAATTTAAGCCTCTCTTGGTAAGAGGATCTCTTCATTCTCCTCACCAATCTTGTTGCCCATCTCTGTACACGCTCAAGAAAATCTACATCCTTCCTAAAATGAGGCCTCCAGACCTGTATGCAGTACTCAAGGCTTGGCCTGACCATTGCCTTATACAGAGGGACAATCACCTTCTTTTCCCTGCTAGCAAAATTCCTATATATCATTGACAAAATCCCCATGACCTGCCCTGGCAGCCTGTCTGAATTGATTTGCTCAGAAAACTTCATATCTGACTGCACAATTACTCCCAGGTCTTTTTCATTTTCTACCACCCTAAGTGTAGTACCACACAGTTGGTATGTTCCTCTGGGGTTACTTCTACCCATATGCAGTACTTTGCATTTGTCAATGTTAAACTTCAGTTGTCACTTCTCAGCCCCTCTGCCCAAATTATCTAGATCCTGTTGCAGTAGCACACTGCCATTACTGTCATTAACAACCCTGCCAACCTTTGTATCATCTGCAAACTTCAACACTAAGCCTGATATACCTTCATCAATATCATTGATAAATATACAAAACAACAGTTGACCCAACACCAAAACCTGTGGAACTCCACTAATAACATTAGTCCACGAAGAGCAGCACCCATTGATTACCACCCTCCATCTTCTCTCACTCAACCATCCTTTTATCCATTGTAGCAACTTACCCTTAATACCATTCTCCTCCAATTTGTACAGTAGTCTTCCATGCGCAACAGTGTCAAAAGCTTTCCTGAAATCCAAGTATATGATATCAAAATTATTTTTTGCATCCAAGTTCATTTGTAACCACATCATAATATCCTATCAAATTTGTCAGACAAGACTTTCCATTAACAAACCCATGCTGTGTCTGAATTATTACTGCAGTCTTGTCTAGATGATCCTGCAATGCATCTGTAACCAGTGACTCCATTATTTTACCCAGAATAGAATTTAAACTAACTGGTCTGTAATTACTCATGTTGCACTTCAATCCCCCCTAGTGAATTAGGGATACATTTACACATCTCCAGTCCGTGGGGACCTCCCCTGAGTCCAAGGATGTTATCATAATTATGGCTAAGGATTTGCTTACTTCCTTTGCTGCCTCCTTTAATATAACTGGACAGATCCCATCCACCCTAGGTGCCTTTCTTATATTTAACTTCAATAATTTCTACTCCACTTTGCTCTCAGTTATTACAAAATGATTAAGCACCCTGCTACAATTTGATAACCTGGCATTTTTAAACCTTAATAACTCCTCATGTGTGAATGTAGATGCAAAATACTCATTCAGTTTGTTTGCTATCTGAGCAGGATCATCAACAGTCGAACCTTCTGGCATTTTTAAACCTTAATAACTCCTCATGTGTGAATGTAGATGCAAAATACTCATTCAGTTTGTTTGCTATCTGAGCAGGATCATCAACAGTTGAACCATCGATATCAAGTGGACCAATTAGATTCATCCCCTTCCTTTTAGAGCTTATACAAGTAAAGAAATAGTTGCTGTTTTTCTTAGCATCCTTTGCCAAAGATTTTTCGTAATCTGCCTTCGCCTGCCTAACCTCCTTTGTGACTTGATTACAGACTAGCTTATATCTGGCATAGGCTTCTGTGTCGCTTGATAATTTATATGCATCCCATGCATTTTCTTCTCTGTCATGAGTCTCATTAGTTCATTTGATAACCATTTAGGCCTAAACCTTGAACAAGATTTCTTAATAGGTATGAAACTTTTAGTAGCTTCCACGATTAATTCCTTGAATGCTTCCCACTTAGAATTTGCTGTTGGTAACATCATCAATTGGTCCCACTATACACAATTTAAAAACTGTCTGAGACCACTGTACCTTTACGGAAGCAAAAACCCTTTCCTTTTCCCCTGATGGAAATTATATCTTTAAGTAAATCCCACATCAGTACACTGTGATCGCTGTCACCTAGTGGTTCCTTTATCAGCAAATTCTTAATACATGAATGATTACTGCTGATAACCAGATCAAGAGTACTACCCTCTCTGGTTGCCGCTTGAACATGTTGCTGCAGAAAACAATCATCCAATAAATCCACAAAAGTCTTACTAGTGTGTGGGTGACCAACCCACAAGTTCTAGTCAATATCTGGGAAGTTAAAATCCCCCATTATAAGACATTCTGATTTACTAGCCCACTCTATTTCTCTGTACAATTGTTCATTGTAATCATTCGAGTCATTAGGCCTATAACACACTCCTACTCTTATTTTTTCTTTCTCAGTGCTTAGGTCACACCAAACTGACTGAACAGTGCACTGTTTATCTATATCAATTGTATGCACTTCTTTTGATTTTATGTTTTTCTTAATTAACAGCATAACACCTCCTCCCATCCTATCTTGTCTATCCTTTCTGTACACATTGTACTCCTCAAATTCCAATTCTGCATTCCTAATATCTGTGTCACACCATGTCTCTGATATCCCAACAATATCCGCCTTTGATGTCTTGACCAACACTTCAAATTCATCAAATTTATTTACTATACTTCTAGCATTGGTATACATGCACCTGTTCCTAGTTACCCTAACACATCCCATATACTCACCTGTTTCACGATGACTGCCATCAGTCCCTGAAACCCCCAGCATCCCTCACTCTAGGCCACTGCTTATTCTAATAGAAGTAGTGCAAGAATCACCTTCACCTCTGCCTGCAGCTACTTTTAACCTTTTAGTCTGTGAATCTCCCCAAGCTAGCAGTTTTCCAACCAACTAACCACTGCACTCGATAGCATTGGCAAATATTCTTGCACCCTTTCTATTTAAATGTATACCATCCCTATAGAAGCAGTCTCTCCTGTTAACAAGCACAGACCACGCTGAAAAAAATTCTACCCCTTGAGCCTTGCACATTCCCTCCAGTGCCGAATTGATTGACAACGCTCTCATCGTGTACTCCTGCCTATCGTGTCTGGGCAGAATTGCAGACACAAATTTCTATTAGGATAATCCCTAATAGAGACATGTGATCTTGTTCAACAACACTCAGATTTCTGTCTGAGTGTTGTCAAAGATAAGCATAGCAGCAGAAGAATCCTTTTAGCAATATATAAAACAGGACACTGAAATTAACTACGTTACCTTTGCCCCATTGAAGAAATGCCTGGAGATCAGCACTTAAGGAACTGGTAGTGGATATTTAAGAAGTGGAAGCAGTTTGTGCAGGGCAAGCTTTCTCAAACTGGAAGGTGGAATGCAATGTGCTACCATTATCAAAACTATGGATAGGATTTCTAGTCAACAGAAGGTCAATTAATACACAAGAGGAAAAGAGTAGGAGAAAGAACTGAACCCAGCTCATGTCAACCTATATAAAGTATCATCTCACATTTCTTTGCAGGATTAATTTATTGTTTTCTACAACCTTTCAAAATTTGAAAATTTCATAAACAATGTTATATTATTTCCAGACAACAGAGTGATGCATTACCATTAGCATTAGTAGAGGCATTTGATGCAAGAAAGCAAGCTTATGCAGCATTAGCCAGCCAAAAAAAAAAAAAAAAAACCCACTTCCATTTCACCCCTCTGTTCGTTCAAAATACCTGTCCAGCTGAGCCTTAAACTTATTTAGGCTATCAACCTCCACTACAAGGGATGGAAGTCTGTTCCACCAACCAACCACCCGCTGGCTAAAGGCAAATTTCCACACGTCTATCCTACATCTGTCTTTCCTCAATTTGAATTTATGCCCTCTCAGGTGATTTTTCTGAGCTAGAGGAAGAATCCCATCAGCATTGAGCATGCTTAAACCATTCAAGGCTTTATACACCTCTATCAGATCACCTCGCTGGTGCCTAGTCTCCAGACACTGTAATTTGCAAAACTTAAGCCTTTCTTCGTAAGAGTACCCCTTTGTTCCATTCACTAATCTTGTTGCCCTTCTCTGTACTCGTTCCAGCAGCTCTACATCCTTCTTGAAATGAGGCCTCCAGACCTGTATACAGTACTCTAGGTGTGGCCTGACCATTGCCTTATACAAAGGAATAATCACCTCCTTATCCCTGCTGGAAAAATTCCTGTATATCATTGACAATACTCCATGAGCTACTCTTGCAACCCGTCTGCACTGCTCAGAGAACTTCATATCTGCCTGCACAACCACCCCCAAGTCCCTTTCATTCTCTACCACTGTCAGTGTAGTACCACAGAGTTGTTACGTTGCTCTGGGGTTGCTGTTTCCCATGTGTAGTACTTTACATTTGTCAATGTTAAACTTCATTTGCCACCTCTCAGCCCATCTGCTCAACCTTTCCAGATCCTGCTGCAGCAGCACAGTGTCAGTAGTGTCCTTGACAACCCTGCCAACCTTTGTATCGTCTGCAAACTTGGACATTAAGCTTGATATACCATCATCAATATCATTTATAAATACAGAAAACAATAATGGACCCAACACTGAGCCCTGAGGGACTCCACTAATAACATTAGTCCACGATGAGCAGTGTCCATTGATTACCACTCTCTGTCTTCTCCCCCTCAACCACCCCTTTATCCATAGCAGCAATTTGCCTCCAATGTCACACTGCTCCAATTTGTGTAGCAGTCATCCATGTGCAACAGTATCAAAAGCCTTTCTAAGATCCAAGTATATAATATCAAAGTTATTCCCTGCATCCAGTTCTTTTGTGACTGCATCATAGTATCCAATCAAATTGGTCAGGCAAGACTTCCCCTTAACAAAACCATGCTGTGTCTGAGCTATAACTGAAGTCTTGTCTAAATGATCCTGCAGTGCTTCTTTAACCAGTGCCTCCATTAATTTTCCTGGAAAAGAAGTTAAGCTCACAGGTCTATAATTACTGTCAGCCTTTGATCCTCCTTTCTGAGTGAATTGGGGTCACATTTGCACATTTCCAGTCTATAGGTACCTCCCCTGAGTCCAAGGAAGCTCTCATAATTATGGCTAAGGGTTTGCTTACTTCCTTTGCTGCCTCCTTTAATATAACTGGATAGATCCCATCCACCCCGGGTGCCTTTCTTGTGTTTATCTTCAACAGTTTTTCCTCCACTTTACTCCCAGTTATTTCGAAGATTCTGTAGCTTACTGCTAGAGTTGAATACACCTCTGGCATTCCCCTCGCTGAATAACTCCTCATGTGTGAATGTTGATGCAAAATATTCATTTAGTTTGTTAGCTACCTGAGCAGGATCATCAACAGTTGACCCATCAATATCAAGTGGACCAATCTGTTTCATCCCCTTCCTTCTAGAGTTTACATAAGTAAAGAACTCTTTGCTGTTTTTCTTTGCATCCCTTGCCAAAGATATCTCGTAATCTACCTTCACCTCCCTAACCTCCTTTGTAACTTGGTTGCATATCAACTTGTATCTATCATAGGCTTCTGTGTCATGTGTTAATTTGTAAGTATCCCATGCATTTTTCTTCTCTGCCATATGCCTCATTAGTTCATCTGACATCTATTTTGGCCTAAACCTTGAACAATATTTCTTAGTTGGTATGTAAAGCCTAGTAGCTTCCAAGATAAGTTCTTTGATTGCTTCCCATTTTGAATTTGCTGTTGGTAACATCATCAGTTGGTCCCACTGTATAGAATTTAAATACTGTCTCAGTCCATCGTAGTCGCCTTTACGGAAGCAATAACCCTTCCCTTTACCCCTAATGGTAGTTACCTCTTTGAGTAAATCCCACTTCAGCACACTGTGATCACTGCCACCTAGTGGTTCATTTATCTGCAGATTCTTAATGCATGAAGAATCACTGCTGATAATCAAATCAAGAGTATTACTCCCTCTAGTTGCCTCCCGAACATGCTGATGTAGAAAACAATCATCCAATAAATCCACAAAAGCCCTGCTAGTGTGTGAGTAACCAGCCCCCAAATTCCAGTCAATATCTGGGAAATTAAAATCTCCCATTATAAGACTCTCTGGTTTACTGGCCCACTCTATTTCCCTGTACAGTTTCTTATTATACTCATCAGAGTCATTAGGCCTATAGCATACTCCTACTCTCAATTTTGATCTCCCAATGCTTATGTCACACCAAACTGACTCAACACTGCACTGTCCAGCGATGTCGACTGGCTTCACTTCCTTGGTTTTTATGTGTTTCTTAACTAATAGCATAACCCCTCCCCCCTTCCTATCCTGTCTATCCTTTCTGTAGACATTGTACTCCCCAAATTGCAGTTCTGCATCCCTTATATCTGTGTGACACCACGTCTCTGATATCCCAACAATATCTGCCTTTGACGTTTTGAGCAATACCTCAAATTCATCAAATTTATTTACTAAACTCCTAGCATTGGTGTACACGCAAGTATACCTGCACCTGTTTCTATTCTTAGCTACCCTAACACAACCCATGTGTTTACTTGTACTGCAATGGCTCCCAGCAGTCTCTGAAATACCATGCATCTTGTTTTTCAGGCTTCTGCTCATTCTAATAGAAGCAGTGCAAGAATCTCTTTCACCTCTGCCAGTGGCTACTGTCAATCTATTGGTCTTTGTCTCCCCCCAAGCTAGCAGTTTTCCGACCCACCTAACACTGCCTCGATAGCATCAGCAAATATGTCATAAATATATCATCATCATCACGGCATACTCTCGGCATCATCACGGCATCATACTCGGCACGGGTTGAGTCCCTATTTAGATCTTGTCCTCCATTGTTGTCGATCTCTTGAATCTTGCATCATTTGTTGATAACTCTGAAAGCCTGTGTTTTCCTTTAGGCACTGGAGCCATTCTCTTTTGGGTCTTCCTGATGGTCTCTTATCTCCAATTCTTCCTGTCAGTACTACATTAGGCAGCCTGTGTTGTTTCATCCAGTTGACATGTCCAAACCACTGAAGTGATATATATATAATCACTTGAATATATCTAAAATATATTTAGAAACCAGTAAAAAAAATACCTTGGTTCACAGCTTCCAAAAATTTCAATAGTGGTTCTAAGTTGTTTTTCCAAAGTTCTGGAATGTCTTTTGCCAAAGGATAGCTACAACAACTTATCTGAACAGCCATCTAGAAAGGAAATCACGTTTACTAATCAAAAATTTCAAAATTAGTAAAATTTTTAATTTTACTAATTTCAAAAATTAAAACATTATACCAGATTTTTATGATATCATTTGAAGAAAAAAAGGAATACAATAAAAGAAATCAGAAAAATAATATAAAGTTTTTAATTAGAATGTGACAAATTTCATTTTATAAACATGAACTTTTTCCTGATTATAAAGGAAATAAACAATTTTTATAAACTGTGATACAATTCACTTCTAATTTATAATTTGCAATTTCAAAAAAACAAGCTATTTTCTTCTGAGACATGTTATGAAAATATTATAAACACACACATATATACACTGAGTGATCACTGAATTATGACCACCTACCTAATACTTTGTAGGTCCTCCTTTTGCCCTCAGTACAGCAACTATCCGACGTGACATTGATTCAACAAGATGTCGGAAGTGTTTGGGAGGTATGACCAACCAAGCGACTAGCAGTGCAGGTATGGAGGTGATTGGTGTATCCATAAGCCTGATATGCCTTTCCATAGTGTCCCACAAGGGCTCAATGGGATTGACATCAGGGGAGTTCAGGGGCCAATCGATATGCTGGAAGTCAGAATTGTGTTCCTCAAACCATTCCTACACAACACGTGCCCAATGGCTCGGCGCACTGGCATCTTGGAAGACACCATCACCAATAAGAAAAATACAGTGTAACAACAGGGTGTACACAGTCAGCAAGCAGTTGACGATAGCTGAGACCAGTGATACATTGTTCCACATGCACCAGGGGTCCAAGTTCCTGCCAGAGAAACAAGCCCCACACCACACAACCGCCTCTACCAGCCTGCACTTTTGATACCATGCATGATGGATCAAGAGCCTCATGTTGTTGATGCCAAATCCGTACACAGTGTGGAGTAAATAATGTGACTCATCTGACCAGCACACCTTCTTCCAGTCTTCTAATGTCCAACTTGCATACTCTTTGCAACAGGCGAGTCTTTTACGCGATAAACCTAGAGGATGCCGTAGGGGTCATCTGCTGGTATAACCCATACATGTGAGTGTGCGATGCATGGTCATACCAGATACTGTTCCAGGTTGGCCCATATTGTATTGGGAAGTCAACTCTTCAACAGTGCTGCACCTGTTCACCTTTATGAGTCGTCGCACCCGGCGCTCACCTCTAACATCAACCTTTCGCTGACCTTTATAGTTTTGCCGTCAGGTCATTGTTTGACCATTTTGATGCTAGTCCTGGCACACTTTAACAACGGTGGCTCTCGAACACCCCACAAGTTCAGCCATTTAGGAAATCGAGGCACCAGCTCGTCGAGCTCTCACAATCTGTCCTTTATCAAACTCCATTAAATCCTTCCTTTTATCCATCATGCGCACTCTCATATCTGACGGGGTCAACAGATTGCATTCTGTTTTCATAGGGGTGGTCATAATTCAGTGATCACCTAGTGTGTGTGTGTGTGTGTGTGTGTGTGTGTGTGCATGTACACACACACACACACACACACACACACACACACACACACACACACACACACTTTAATAAATCTGTGTCGATCAACCATTTCTGGCTATGAGGCTAATTTCTAGTGCCTTAAAAGGACTAAGCATCAGGTTATCAAAAGTAAAAAGTAAAAGTAAAGTGCAGCCATTATCAACCCACTGCAGGATGGAAGCCTCCTCAACAATTCATGCTGAGGGAAATGGACCATAATCTGCCACGCTGGTCCAGTGCGGGTTGGCAGATCGACCGTATTCAGCAGTCAGGGGCTTGAACCCCGGTCTACTCAAAGAGCGTGTGCTACTGCACTCCCGCTCCTGCCCACTCGGCTACGGAGGCCGTTATCAAAAGAGTATAGCATAAATATGAGACGCTTTGTTTTTAATGTGTAAGCAACAAATCAGTTGAATATATAAAATATAGTTAATACAATTAATGTACAAAATGGAAATATCCTTAAATGGGATGTTTCCATCCTGAGATTCCAGGAAACATCCTGGAATCTCAGACTAAACGTCTGACTTCAATTAATCATTAAATATCGGTCTGCTGACAAGGCTAGTGGGAGCCAGACGTGTTCAAAGCCACTAAGTGGATTTTTCTTATTTATTGATTTGAAATTATTGTTTTTCTAAAACTTTTGATTTAAATTTAGTAGTATAGCATTATTTTGTGATTTTCTGATTAATCTGGTCTATTTATTCTTTACTTGGCCTTGTAATTGCAAAAGTATCGGTAAGGGTATCAAATCCACGTGTTACAAGTTGCAGCTCCGCTGAACGAGAAGTTTTTTAGCCATATTCAGCCGCTTTATTGACCATTTTTTACATCAAATTATTTTCTATAAGTAGCTTAGGGACCTAGTCAGGATCGTTAGTTTATTCTGAATTGAGACAGCGAGATTTAGAAGTTAATTAATACTTAAGTGTCCGTAGATTTATCGTTCATAACTTGACACCTTTGTTATACGATACGTTATATTCCGAACTAGATAGCGTTAGTATAGTATAGTATAATATTGTCAATTAATCAGTAAAATCAATTAAACTTTTAAAATTCGTTGTCAATTAAATTGTACTTCTAACTAAATATATATAACAACTTAGATTACAAACGTAACATAATTAATTAATACATAACTTGATACAGAAGTTATATAAAGGGAACTCGTAGATAATTAATACTTGATACTGAAAAATATATATACCGTTATAACTGTGTTGGGATACAAGTTTAGGCTTATAATTTTGTACTGAAATTGAAATTTTATTGAAAGTAAATCGAAATCATGACTCAGACCAGAGCAGCAAAGCAAAAGGCTCAAGCTAATGGGAGTGCTGTGGCTCAGAGGAGAACTGAGTGGGGCAGTTGCCCTCTGAATCACAGCCTTTTAAAATGCACTGCTTGCATGATGTTTGTGGAGCAATCAGGTATGGGACATGATATTGCCATGGGGGATGTCTGTGTATGCACGATGCAAGGAGTGTAACGAAATCAGGCAACAACTCAGCGTTGCTATGGGCCTATATGAGAGCTTGAAGGACACGGTGGATGCCCTCGAAGGAACTAAACTGAGAGCCCATCAAGCTCTCAGCTGACCACATCAACGCCAGAGCTTGCACTTGTTCACGCAACACAGCGGCAACCCCCAAGGCAGAATGCGCTCGTCCCACAGGAACTAGTAGTTGTTGGTAATTCTATTGTCAGGGAAACGGGGAACACGCTTTGTAAAAAGGATAGGTGGAACAGGACCAGGGTATGTCTGGCAGGGGCAAAGGCTGATGACGTTGTAGAGCGGATATCATCTTTTAAGGGCACAAAAGGTGATATAGTTGTACACGTTGGCACTAATGATATCAAGAGTAGGAGACCGGCAGAATTGCTTAACAAGTACAGGTCACTGTTGAAAAAAAGCCGTGAAATAGGGTTGAATTTGAAAGTGTCTGCAATTTTGCCCAGACACAATAGGAGGGAGTATATGATGAGAGCCTTGTTGATCAATTCGGCAATGGAAAGACTGTGCAAGGCTCAAGTGGTAGAATTTTTTTCAGCCTGGACTGTACTTGTAAACAGGAGAGACTGCTTCTACAGGGATGGGATATCCTTAAATAGAAAGGGTGCAGGAATATTTGCTGATGCTATCAAGGCAGTGTTAGGTGGGTCAGAAAACTGCTAGCTTGGGGGGATACAAAGACTAATACATTAACAGTAGCCACTGGCAGAGGTGAAAGTGATTCTTGCACTGCTTCTATTGCAATGAGCAGAAGCCTGAAAAACAAGATGCAGGATATTTCAGAGACTGCTGGGAGTCATTGTGGTACAAGTAAACACATGGGGTGTGTTAGAGTAACTAAGAAACAAGTGCATGTATGCTTGCGAGTACACCAATGCCAGGAGTTCGGTAAATAAATTTCAGGTATTGTTCAAAGCATCAAAAGCAGATATTGTTGGGTTATCAGAGACGTGGTGTCACACAGATATAAGGAAGGCATAACTGGAGTTTGGGGAGTACAACGTCTACAGAAAGGATAGACAGGATAAAAAGGGAGGAGGGGTTATGCTATTAGTTAAGAAACACATAAAATCCAAGGAAGTAAAGCCAGTCAACATCGCTGGGTGCAGTGTGGTGTGACATAAGCATTGGGAGATCAAAATTGCGAGTAGGAGTGTGCTACAGGCCTAATGACTCTGATGAGTATAATAAGAAACTGTACAGGGAAATAGAGTGGGCCAGTACATCAGAGGGTCTTATAATGGGGGATTTTAATTTCCCAGATATTGACTGGAATTTGTGGGTTGGTCACTCACACACTAGCAAGGCATTTGTGGATTTATTGGATGATTGTTTTCTACATCAGAATGTTCGGGAGGCAACTAGAGGGAGTAATACTCTTGATGTGATCATCAGTAGTGATTCTTCATGCATTCAGAATCTGCAGATAAAGGAATCACTAGGTGGCAGTGATCACAGTGTGCTGAAGTGGGATTTACTCAAAGAGGTAACTACTATCAGGGGTAAAGGGAAGGGTTATTGCTTTCAAAAAGGCGACTACGATGGTCTGAGAGAGTATTTAAATTCTATATGTTACCAACAGCAAATTCAAAATGGGAAGCATTAAAAGAACTTATCTTGGAAGCTACTAGGCTTTACATACCAACTAAGAAATATTGTTCAAGGTTTATGCCTAAATGGAGGTGAGATGAACTAATGAGACATTTAGCAGAGAAGAAAAATGAATGGAATACATATAAATTAATGGGTGACATGGAAGCCTATGACAGATATAAGCTGGTATGTAACCAAGTTACAAAGGGGGTTAGGCAGGCAAAGGCAGATTACAAGAAATCTTTGACAAGGGATGCAAAGAAAAACAGCAAAGAATTCTTTACTTATGTAAACTCTAGAAGGAAGGGGATGAATCAGATTGGTCCACTTGATATCGATGGGTCAACTGTTGATGATCCTGCTCAGGTAACTAACAAACTATATGAATATTTTGCATCGACATTCACACATCAGGAGTTATTCAGCGAGGGGAATTGCAGAGGTGTATTCAACTCTGGCAGTAAGCTAGAGAATTTTGTAATAACTGAGAGTAAAGTGGAGGAGAAATTGTTGAAGATAAACACAAGGCACCCGGGGTGGATGGATGGGATCTATCCAGTTATATTAAAGGAGGCAACAAAGGAAGTAAGCAAACCCTTAACCATAATTATGAGAGCTTCCTTGGACTCAGGGGAGGTACACACAGACCGGAGATGTGCAAATGTGACCACAATTCACAAAGGAGGATCAAAGGCCGACACAAGTAATTATAGATCTGTGAGTTTAACTTCTGTTCCAGGAAAATTAATGGAGACACTGGTTAAAGAAGTACTGAAGGATCATCTAGACAAGACTTCAGTTATAGCTCGTACACAGCATGGTTTTATGGGGAAGTCTTGCCTGACCAATTTGATTGGATACTATGATGCAGTCACAAAAGAACTGGATGCAAGGAATAACTTTGATATTATATACTTGGATCTCAGAAAGGCTTTTGATACTGTTGCACATGGAAGACTGCTGCACAAATTGGAGCAGTGTGGCATTGGAGGCAAATTGCTGCTATGGATAAAGGGGGGGTTGAGGGGGAGAAGACAGAGTGGTAATCAATGGACACTGTTCATCGTGGACTAATGTTATTAGTGGAGTCCCTCAGGGTTCAGTGTTGGGTCTATTATTGTTTTCTGTATTTATAAATGATATTGATGATGGTATATCAAGCTGAATGTCCAAGTTTGCAGACGATACAAAGGTTGGCAGGGTTGTCAAGGACACTACTGGCACTATGCTGCTTCAACAGGATCTGGAAAGTTTGAGCAGATGGACTGAGAGGTGGCAAAGGAAGTTTAACATTGACAAATGTAAAGTACTACATATGGGAAACAGCAACCCCAGAGCAACGTATCAACTCTGTGGCACTACACTGACAGTGGCAGAGAATGAAAAGGACCTGGGAGTAATTGTGCAGGCAGATATGAAGTTCTCTGAGCAGTGCAGACAGGCTGCAAGAGTAGCTCATGGTGTCTTGTCAATGATATACAGGAATTTTTCTAGCAGGGTTAAGGAGGTGATTATTCCCTTGTATAAGGCAATGGTCAGGCCACACCTTGAGTACTGTATACAGGTCTGGAGGCTTCATTTCAAGAAGGATGTAGAGCTACTGGAACGAGGACAGAGAAGGGCAACAAGATTAGTGAATGGAACAAAGGGGTACTCTTACGAAGAAAGGCTTAAGTTTTGCAAATTACAGTGTCTGGAGACTAGGCACCGGCGAGGTGATCTGATAGAGGTGTATAAAGCCTTGAATGGTTTGAGCACACTCAATGCTGATGGGATTCTTCCTCTTGCTCAGAATAATCACCTGAGAGGGCATAAATTCAAATTGAGGAAAGACAGATGTAGGATAGACGTGCGGAAATTTGCCTTTAGCCAGCGGGTAGTTGGTTGGTGGAACAGACTTCCATCCCTTGTCGTGGAAGTTGATAGCCTAAATAAATTTAAGGCTCAGCTGGACAGGTATTTCGAACGAACGGAGGGGTGAAGTGGAAGTGTTTTTTTTTTTTTTTTTTTTTTTGGCTGATGCTGCATAAGCTTGCTTTCTTGCATCATATGCCTCTACTAATGCTAATGCACAGCAAAAATCTGTGTTTGTCACATATTGATAAACTTTAGTATATACTGCTGGACTAATTTTTGACACTCTTTAATAATTATTATTTACACTATGTCCACATTTCTAAGTTTATGATAATTTCAGATAATGCTTTAATTTCAGATAATGCCACAGGGAGTTAAAAAAAAAAAAAAAAACCAGGAAGGTTCAATTTGTCAACCCTGGCATCATTTTGACAAGTCGTGATAACATTTTCACTTCAAAAAAATTTTTCATTAAGCCACTATCATGCAGCAAAAGAATAATAAAGATGACAGGTCTTCAATATCCATTCCACAGAAGATATGGCCCAAGTGCTCTATCAGTTAATATTCCTCCCTAAACAACAATTCCAGATGAGCGAGTCAACTTTTTTCAATTTATCATGAGAATTTTTGACTGTCCAATAAACATACCAACAAATAATTTTATGGGAGTAAAATTTTGCTGAACTTATATCTCATATATAAGCTTTCAAATTCAAGGCTTATCTTATGCACCAACACACAACTGCTGACATTACAAAATTTCATAAAACTGGTGCATTGGCCATGGTTAATGCCATGGCCCACCCATCATAAAGAGTTATTCATTTATAAAATTTAATCATTAAAATATCATCATTCATTATCATCCAAATCTTTGAATACTACTGGCAATAAAATCAGTCTTGAATTATTTGATGTCCATTTGTAAAGTCCACGTTTATGCAGTTTGAAACAGAGGGTTAGCTATAAATATTTTCCTCACAAAACTGAATCAATATATTGCCTGCCTCATTGTGTTCATCCAGCCAATACTTTCCCCACAATCTGAAGCACTATTTCTTCTAATGCATGCTTAACACCATTGAAACATTTCTGTCTTGGTCTGTGTTAAAACCTATTACCCTTCATTAAGGATTATATATAGCCAGTGCCATAGCCAGGTATCACCATGGGGGGTGGGGGATGACGACAAGGTTTTTGAGTGGTTTTTTTTTAGCTAGATCTAGGAACTTATATGCATGGGTAGATAGGGAATATGCCCCTCTGCTCTCCCCCCCGAATACACCCCTGTATATAGGGATGTATTCAACATTAAGAAAAAGCATAATTCACTACCAATACACAAAGGGGGATCAAAAGGTGACATGACTAATTACAGACCTGTCAGCTTAACTTCTTTTCTAGGGAAAATAACATACTCTCTGTTTAAAGAGTTAATGCAGGACCACCTGGACGGGAATGCAAATATACTGCAGTCACAGCATGGATTTGTTAAGGGGAGATCTTGTCTGACCAATTTGATTGGGTATTATGATGTAGTAACAAAGAAACTGGATGCAAAAAATAATATTGATATCACATAGTTTAATTGCAAGAAAGCTTTTATGTGCAGTAGTATCAAAAATACTGCTGCACATAAAAGACTGCTGTACAAATTGGAGCAGTGTGGCATTAAAGGCAAGTTAAACCTATGGATAAAGGGATGTTTGAGCGATAGAAGACAGAGTGGTTATTAATGGACATTGCCCTCTGTGGACTAAAGTTATTAGTGGAGTCCCCAAGAATTCAGTGTTGTTTTCTTTATTTATTAAGGTTATTGATGAAGGTATATCAGGCTTAATGTCTAAGTTTGCAGATGTTACAAAGGTGGGCAGGATGATTAATGGCAGTAATCAGGGTAAGCTACTGCAACAAAATCTAAAAAAATTGGGCAGATGGGCTGAGAAATGGGAGTTGAAGTTTAACATTGACAAATGCAAGGTACTGTATATGGGTAGCAGTAAAACCAGATTAATGTACGAACTATGTGGTACTATATACCTTGGACTCAGGGGAGGTACCCATTGACTGGAGATGTGCAAATGTGACCCCAATTCACAAAGGGGGATCAAAGGCTGACACAAGTAATTATAGACCTGTGAGTTTAACTTCTGTTCCCGGAAAATTAATGGAGGCACTGGTGAAAGAAGCACTGCAGGATCATCTAGACAAGACTTCAGTTATAGCTAGGACACAGCATGGTTTTGTTAAGGGGAAGTCTTGCCTGACCAATTTGATTGGATACTATGATGCAGTCACAAAAGAACTGGATGCAGGGAATAACTTTGATATTATATACTTGGATCTTAGAAAGGCTTTTGATACTGTTGCACATGGAAGACTGCTGCACAAATTGGAGCAGTGTGGCATTGGAGGCAAGTTGCTGCTATGGATAAAGGGGTGGTTGAGGGGGAGAAGACAGAGAGTGGTAATCAATGGACACTGCTCATCGTGGACTAATGTTATTAGTGGAGTCCCTCAGGGTTCAGTATTGGGGCCTTTATTGTTTTCTGTATTTATAAATGATATTGATGATGGTATATCAGGCTTAATGTCCAAGTTTGCAGACGATACGAAGGTTGGCAGGGTTGTCAAGGACACTACTGACACTATGCTGCTGCAACAGGATTTGGAAAGGTTGAGCAGATGGGCTTCGAGGTGGCAAATGAAGTTTAACATTGACAAATGTAAAGTACTACATATGGGAAACAGCAACCCCAGAGCAACGTATCAACTCTGTGGTACTACACTGACAGTGGTAGAGAATGAAAGGGACCTGGGGGTGGTGGTGCAGGCAGATATGAAGTTCTCTGAGCAGTGCAGACGAGCTGCAAGAGTAGCTCATGGTGTATTGTCAATGATATATAGGAATTTTTCTAGCAGGGATAAGGAGGTGATTATTCCCTTGTATAAGGCAATGGTCAGGCCACACCTAGAGTACTGTATACAGGCCTGGAGGCCTCATTTCAGGAAGGATGTAGAGCTGCTGGAACGAGTACAGAGAAGGGCAACTAGATTGGTGAATGGGACAAAGGGGTTCTCTTACGAAGAAAGGCTTAAGTTTTGCAAATTACAGTGTCTGGAAACTAGGCACCAGCGGGGTGATCTGATAGAGGTGTACAAAGCCTTGAATGGTTTGAGCATGCTCAATGCTGATGGGATTCTTCCTCTAGCTCAGAAAAATCACCTGAGAGGGCATAAATTCAAATTGAGGAAAGACAGATGTAGGATAGATGTGCGGAAATTTGCCTTTAGCCAGCGGGTGGTTGGTGGGTGGAACAGACTTCCATCCCTTGTCGTGGAAGTTGATAGCCTAAATAAGTTTAAGGCTCAGCTGGACAGGTATTTCGAACGAACAGAGGGGTGAAGTGGAAGTGGTTATTTTTATTTATTTATGTTACTTTTTTTTTTTTTTTTTTTTTTTGGCTGATGCTGCATAAGCTTGCTTTCTTGCATCAAATGCCTCTACTAATGCTAATGCTAATGCTATACTCAGGGTAGTGAAAACTGAAAAAGACCTGGTCATAATTGTACAGTCAGATATGCAGTTCTCTGAGCAATGCAGACAGGATGCCAAGAGAGCTCATGGTGTTTTGTCTATTATATATTTTATTTTTATTTTTTTTTTATTTTTGTGTTTTTGTATGGGTGGCTCCTAGAACAGAAGTTCATCTCCGCCTCGTTGCTCTGTTCAGTTTTTACAGACTCTGTCAAGGTAAGGCCAGTGTGTCGTGTAAAAAAATAAAATAAATAAATATAAAAAAATAAAAAATAAAAAAATAATATAAAATATATAAATATAAAAAATATATATATATTTTTTTCCCCCAAACCAAATCCACACAGAAATATCCCAGGTTGGACGAAGATAGAAAAGGAAGGCGAGAAAGAGGGGGGGGGGGGAATAGTTTTTCATCCCGCACGGGAGAAAGTTGATTTTGATTTGGTAGTTGTTGGCGCATCGGCTTCTGTGGCCATATTGCACCTCCCAAGGTTTTTGCAGTACTTTGATCCAAGCCCGAGGCGGGAATCGAACCCGCGACCTTTGGGTTGCCAGGCAGGTACTTTACCCACTCGGCTAGCCCGGTCGGCACGGGAGAAAGTGATAGGAAAGAAAAACTGTTTGTGAGCTTATGTGTGTGTTCTGTAGCGTGATGTTGTGTTTTGGCCTTTTGGCTACCTGGAAGCGGTGATCACCTGGACGACTTCCTCCAGGTACTCGTCCCTAGCAGAAGGAGGGCAGGGCCTCCCCTACTATCTGCACACCCTCCTCCCTGGGGAAAGAGTTCCCAGGGAGGGAGGAAAGAAAAACTTGTATAAGATGAAGAGAGGGAAGGAGTAAAGAGGAGAAGGACTATCCCAGCCCAGGGAAGTCCCAATTCAGGATGGATTGCTAGAACAACAACGCAAAAAAAAAAAAAAAAAAATTTAAATAAAAAATAAAATAATAATAATAATAATAATAATAATAAATAATAATAATAAAAATATAAATAAAAAATAATAAATAAATAATTAAAAATATATAAAAATATAAAAATAAATAAAATAAAATAAACGTATAGTGTGAGAGAGAGAGGAGCTTTCCTGGTCTGGGGAGCCCCAGCCCAGGTCAGAACACGAGAAAAAAAAAGTTTAAATCCCACAACCTGGTCAAGGAAAGGAATAGAGCATCGCCCAGGATGTCAGCAAGTAGAATGATGGAAAAGAAAGAAAGAGGGAGGGTTTTTTTTTTTTTTTTTAATATTAATTATCCCACACGGGATGGATAGGAAAAGGCTAGCAGGAGAGTCCTAGGACTACTAGTGCTAGCAGATCATGAGAAGAAGAGAGAGAGAAAGAGAGGAGAGAAAAAAAAAAAAAACTAATTTCTTCCCATGCAAGACAAAAGAAGTGCTGAGTCGGCATTAAGCCAAGCAGCCATTAGTTATTGAATTGCAGAAGCTTCTAGGATGAACCTCCTTCTAAGCTTGAATACCTCTGCCGCAAAGTGCTGTAGTGCACCTAAGTTCCTTTTGGAATGGACCAGGAGTTCTACTTGGTCAGGAGAAAATCCCGAAATTGCTGCCTGGAGTTGTTATCTATGGTCCTCGTAGATAGTACATTCAAAGAGTAGATGTTCCCAACTTTCGACAGACCCACAGAAACAGAGATCGGTATTTAGTAGACCTAGTTGGTGGAGTTTCTGGTTGAGAGATCCATGTCCAGTGACCAGAAAGGAGGTTTCCGTGCTGATTGAGAACCACTTGTTGACCGCTTTGCTGGTTGTGAATGTGACATCAGGTATAAATGTTCTCGTAACAACACCTTTTGTGGTCGTGTCCCATCTTGCTGCCAGAAATTGATTAGCTCATTATAGCAACGAGCTCTTTCCTGTTTGGTATCACTGTCCAGGTTGAGTTCAATATCCAGTATTTCAGTTGGGATTCTTTTCTTCAGGCGGTAGGCAAGTCCTCTATAGATAAGGAATAGATCCAGGGGGATGTTTCCAGATATTACTTGCAACACTGCAGTTGACACAGTTCTACAAGTGCGATGGGTAGTCGTATATAGGAACTTTGAGCGGCAGGGATAAGGAAGTGATAATGGTCAGGCCACATCTTGAGTACTGCATGCAAGTCTTTTGCCTTTAGCTAGCAGGTAGTTGGCTGGTCGAACAGACTTCCATCCCTTGTTGTGGAAGTGGATAGCCTAAATAAATTTAAGGCTCAGTTGGACAGGTATATCGAACGAACGGAGGAGTGAAGTGGAAAGGTTTTTTTTTTTTTTGGCTGATGCTGCATAAGCTTGCTTTCTTGCATCATATGCCTCTGCTAATGCTAAAAGTCTGGAGGCATCATTTTAGGAAGGATGTAGATCTGCTGGAATGGATGCAGAGAAGGGCAAGGAGATTAGTGTCAGGAACAAAGAAGTGCTCTTACCACAAAAGGCTTCAATTCTTCAAATTGCAGTGTCTGGAGACTAGGCACCTGCGAGGTGATATGAATGAAGTGTTAAGGCTTTGAATGCATAGCAAGCTCAATGCTGATGGCATTCTTCTCTTGCACAGACTACACACATTCAAATTGAGGAAAGACAGTTGTAAAATAGATGTGCATAAATTTATCCTTAGCCAATGGGTGCTTGATAGCTGGAACAAATTTCTGTCTGTTGTGGAAGTTGATAGCTTAAATAAATTGAAGGAAAAACTATTGGAGCGAATGGATGGGTGAAATGGGAAGTGTTTTTTTTTTTTTTTTTTTTTTTTTTGGTTGATGCTGTATAAGCTTGCTTTCTTGCATCATATGTCTCTACTAATGCTAATAGATTAACAGTAGCTACTGGCAGAGGTGAAAGTGATTCTTGCACTACTTCTATTAGAATGAGCAGCAGCCTGGAAAACAAGATGCAGGGTATTTCAGACTGCTGGGACTCGTTGCGGTACAAGTAAACGCATGGGTTGTGATAGGATAGCTAAGAATAGAACACAGGTGCATGTATACTTGTGTGTACACCAATGCTAGGAGTTTGGTAAATAAATTTGATGAATTTCAGGTATTGCTCAGAACATCAAAGGCAGATATTGTTGGGATATCAGAGAGATGGTGTCACACAGATATAAGGAATGCAGAACTGGAATTTGGGGAGTACAATGTGTACAGAAAGGATAGACAGGATAGGAAGGGAGGAGGGGTTATGCTATTATTTAAGAAACACACAAAATCCAAGGAAGTGCAGCCAGTCGACATCGCTGGACAGTGCAGTGTTGAGTCAGTTTAATGGAGACACTGCAGGATCATCTAAACAAGACTTCAGTTATAGCTTGGACACAGCATGGTTTTGTTAAGGGAAAGTCTTGCCTGACCAATTTGATTGGATACTATGATGTGGTCACAAAGGAACTGGATGCAGCGAATAACTTTGATATTATATACTTGGATCTCAGAAAGGCTTTTGATACTGTTGCACATGGAAGACTGCTGCACAAATTGGAGCAGTGTGGCATTGGAGGCAAATTGCTGCTAGGGATAAAGTGGGAGAGGGTGAGTGGGAGAAGACAGAGAGTGGTAATCAACGGACACTGCTCATCATGGACTAAAGTTATTATTGGAGTCCCTCAGGGTTCAGTATTGGGTCCATTGTTGTTTTCTGTATTTATAAATGATATTGATGATGGTATATCAAGCTTAATGTCCAGGTTTGCAGATGATACGAAGGTTGGCAGGGTTGTTAAGGACACTAATGGCAGTATGCTGCTGCTGCAACAGGATCTAGAAAAGTTGAGCAGATGGGCTGAGAGGTGGCAAATGAAGTTTAACATTGACAAATGTAAAGTACTACATATGGGAAGCAGCAACCCAAGAGTAACGTATCAACTCTGTGGTTCTACACTGACAGTGGTAGAGAATGAAAAGGACCTGGGGGTAATTGTGCAGGCAGATATGAAGTTTTCTGAGCAGTGCAGACGATCTGCAAGAGTTTTTTTTTTTTTTTTGTGGTAGTTGTTGGCGCACCAGCTTCTGTGGCCATAATGCACCTCCAAAGGTTTTTGCAGTACTTTGATCCAAGCCCGAGGAAGGATTCGAACCCGCGACCTTTAGGTTGCCAGGCAGGGACTTTACCCACCCGGCTAGCCCGGTCAGTATCTGCAAGAGTAGCTCATAATGTCTTATCAATGATATACAGGGATTTTTCTAGCAGGGATAAGGAGATCATTATCCCCTTGGATAATGATCTCCTTATCCCTGTACAAGGCATTAGTCAGGCCACACTTTCAATACTGTATACAGGTCTGGAGGCCTCATTTTAAGAAGGATGTAGAGCTGTTGGAACGAGTACAGAGAAGGGCAACAAGATTAGTGACTGGAACAAAAAAAAATTGTTGCTCTTACGAAGAAAGGCTTAAATTTTACAAATTACCGTGTCTGGAGACTAGGTACCTGTGAGGTGATCTGATTGAGGTGTATAAAGCTTTGAATGGTTTGAGCATGCTCAATGCTGATGGAATTCTTCCTCTTGCTCAGAATAATCATCTGAGAGAGCATACGTTCAAATTGAGGGAAGACAGATGTAGAATAGATGTGTGGAAGTTTGCCTTTAGCCAGCAGGTGGTTGGTTGGTGGAACCGACTCCCATCCTTTATTGTGGAAGTTGATAGCCTAAATAAATTTAAGGCTGAGCTGGACAGGTACTTGGAACGAACAGAGGGATGAAATGGGAGCTTTTTTTTTTTTTTTTGGCTGATGCTGCATAAGCTTGCTTTCTTGCATCATATGCCTCTACTAATGCTAATGTATTATTATTATTATTATTATTTGCCAACATGCCAGAAATATTACTGCATATATCAACTAACGTGTTTGTATTTAACTTCAACATATCTCTTCTACTTTCCTCTCAGTTATTATAAAATATTTAGGTTACAAATAAGAATTTGATACACTCTCTCTCTCTCTCTCTCTCTCTCTCTCTCTCTCTCTCTCTCTCTCTCTCTCTCTCTTCCCCCCCTCCCTCCATCCCTCCATCCCTAAAAAATTCCTCATAAGTGAATCTAGAATCAAAATATCTATTTAGTTTCAGCAACCTTAGCAGGCTCATCACCAGTTAAACTATTCATATGTAATGGACCGGTATAATTCACACCACTTCCTTCTAATGTTTTAGATAAGTAAAGAAGTATTTCTGCATTTCTTTGCCAGACACTTCTCATAATCTGCCTTTGTTTGTCTAATCTCCTTTCACTTGATTGCAAACTAGTTCATATGTACTGTAGGCTTCTCTATCATCTGATAATTTATATGGATCCCCCCCATGTGTCTTTCTTCTCTGCCACGAGTCACATCAGCTTATCTGACACCCATTTAGGTCTCTAAGCCTTGACTGTATCTCTTAAATCAGTGTTTCCCAAACTGTGTTCCGTGAGATGTGAACAAGTGTTCTGCGAAAATTCGTATTTAATAATTAAAAAAATAAAATAAATAAACTTTGCATATTTGTAGCATACACCACTTTTGTATCATTATAATTTTAACATTTTTTTTTTTCGGTTATTAATATACTGGCAAAGACTAATAATCAAATAGACCGCGGGACACTATTTTGACAGGCTTTTGCATAGAGAAGTATGCGTAGGAGTAATGACATCTATGAAAAAGTAGCAATGCAGTGATCTAATATGCCATTCATATGCGATTTAGCCTGGAGTACATGGGTTAAAGGAGGGGGGAAGCAAACTGATATCATAACTAAACTCACTTCTTTGTTTAAATTTTTTTTGATAATTATCAGTATTTCGAAATATTATTATTAAAATAAATGACCGTGGATTTGTGGTTAAAAAAAGGAACTTTAAAACGAGAAGCAAGTACTTCTAGTATTGCAACTGTGCTCGATGAAAACAAACACAATATTGTCACACTTCAATGTGAGGATGAACAATCACAGCTTTTGTTCCCCAAAAAATCAGAAGTGAAAAAACAGGAACCAACTAATTAAAGACCAAAACAAAAGTATGATGAGTTATTTGAATTTTGGCTTTACATGTGTTGGAAATAAAGATGCTCCTAATGCACAGTGTGTCATATGTAATAAAATATTAGCAAACAGTTCTTTGGCTCCCGCTAAACTTGTGTTTCATAAGTGTTCCGTAAATATGTTGTGAGATTAAATGTGCTCCGTAAATATGTTGTGAGATTAAATGTGCTCCGTAAATATATTGTGAGATGAAAAGTGTTCTGTGACTAAACAAGTTTGGGAAACTGTCTTAAATGGTATAAAAAACTAAATAGCCTCTACAATTATTTCCCTGAATGCTTCCCACTTAGAATTTGCTTTTGGTAACATTATCAGTTAGTCTTACTGCATAAAATTAAAAACTGTCTGGGACCGCTGTAGTCACCTTTATGAAAGAAAAAGCCCTTCCTTTGCCCTTGACAGTAGAGGTCAAAGGAGAGATAGTAGTTCAAGAGTTTTTTTTTCTCACTTACTAATTATAAAAGCAAATATTGAAATTTGGCAATAAAATACTTCATTTACAGAAGAAAGAAAAATTAATAACAGCATTTCATAAATTCAAAACAATAATACCTACAATTAATGTCTTATATTTGTTGTAAGCAAAATCCAACAGTGAACCATTTCCATACCAGAGAGGATAGGAACTTGGACACATTACTTCTCTGGAGAGGACAGGATGGCTATTAAGATAAACTCTTGCCAGATATTGAATAACTGCATCTTCTACAGAAAGCTGGGCTTTGGATAATCTTATTTCAGATGGATATCTGAAAATTGGCAAAAATACACAAACTAAATTTTTTACTATACAATATTTTGAAATGGTTTACCATTGAAATAAAAACAACACTGCATTAAAACTTTTTTTCTGCTACCAGCACATAAATTAGTTTATTCCTATGGGCTTCTTGGAATTAAATCTGAAACTGTAATATGAAATGGTCTATCACAAATAGTGACCTGAGAAAAAGTGACATACAACTTTAACTGATTCTCAACTGCAATTCTAGATTATCTATGTTTCACTTAAATAATAATACAATAAGTGTAAGTAGTAAAAAAATAGAATACAGAATATAGTGAAAAAAATGCTATACAATTTTCCACAGTATTTACTTAAATAAGTTTGATATCAACAGTACGAATAAATGTTTGTGTTGTGAATTTTCTCTTATATGAATGTCAGTTGCTTCGCTTTCCAATGTTCAGCAGTAATCTGCAATTATCAGTGTGGAAGAAATGAATATTTAAATTTAGTAACTGATGAATGTTATACTTGAAGCTAAAAATTATTAAAATGATGAACACAATTACCTGTTATAGTATTTTGTTTGTTTATATTATATGAAGATAACTCCTGAATATTATAATGTATAATTAATATTATATAATTTATTATTATCATATAATTATAGTGTGATATAATGTGAAATTAATATCACTGAACCTAAAAAGAATAATAGTATCCTTATAGTGTACTTACAGTTATTAGAGAGAGTTACCTTTAATCCCTTTTTGCTAAGGTTTTTATGCTCCAAAAACCCGTACACGTTATTTCAACACTACAACAGCCTTTATATAGGCTGTTGTAGTGTTGAAATTTAGTCATAGGTAAAGAACACACAAATGTAAATAGTTATTTTCAGGATTTTAAGCAATACCTTGACTAATTTTCCTTCTGATTTTCCTGAGCACGAAGTTTAGCAATTCCTGATGTAACTTTACCAGGACTTCCCACAGATCTTTTCAGAGAAGAGTATGGCCTTGGAGGTTGCACAGGTCGAGCACTCAATTCAAATAATTACTGAGAAACTTGACCTTGTACAATACAAAACACCATTAAAATACAAGGAGAAACTTCATAAGCTATTGAAGAAGTACCAAGAAGCAGGCATCACAGAATCATTGATATCTCCTTATAACAGTCCTTTCCTTCTGATGGAAAAATAAAATGGAGATTACATTTTGTTTCAGGCCTCAGAGCTATCAACCAAGTCGCTCTACCAAAAAACTTTTTTGCAACAATTCAGAGGATCTGAATATGAATCCACAGGGAGCTAGTCTTTTTGAAACTTGCCTTAAATTGAGGTTATTACCGGTTTTTTTTTTTTTTTTTTTTGCTTTCAGTACATCCTTTCAAAAATTACAGCTTCACAGAATGCCCCAAGATAAAAAGAACTCTATGCAGAATTTCTAATTTCTAAAAAACAGCATCATGGGAGACCTAGTCAGTGAAGGGGTTGTCTGTTTTCATAACAACTTCTTAACATAAAGCGTACTTCTACACATAAAATCATATGGAGGAAAGTTTTCAAGCATTGAAACAATGATTTATGATTAAAGTGCTCCAAATGTAAGCCTTTCTTCAAGGAGTAACATACTTAGAACACCTGGTAACTTTTTGAACTACAGGATTTTTTCTTTGTCTTTTTTTTTTTTTTTTTTTTTTTTTTTTTGTAGGGACTGCAATATTTTTTTTATTGATGGCAAACTCCAGTTTTTGCTTCATTGAAAATATTTCTGGTGCATCTTCACTGTCTTTAGTTTGATCATGCATACACGAAGATGCAGAGGTGGAGTTAGTAATTTCGAACTCAGTATTATTTACCAACATGCCAGAAATATAACTTCTTGATATTCCAATATTTCGGAGTCTTTGAACTAGAGTATAAATAATTTCTGCAATAGAAGCTTTGCTTTGTCGATTCTGATTTTCTTCATCTTCTTGATGGTTATGGAAGTAAAGAATAACACTTTCTAAATCAGTACAACTTTGTTCTACTTGAAATTTTGATGCAGCATACAACTCTGGACAAAGAAAAGTTTTGTTAGCAAGTGATTCATCATGAACTGAATAGTCGCACTTGCAGTTAGCAAATTGGAATCTTGGCAAAGTAATGCTTCAATCGTGAGGTTCACTGGAAGAAGAGCTGAAATTTCTATCAATATAGTATTGAATTCATTCTCGGTGAAATTAATTTTAGAATTAAGATCAATCAATTTTTTTTTAAACAAAATTTCTCAATTTACAAAACAAATTTATAAATGTTAATGTTATATTATTCATTCTGGATTATATTAATCTGTAAAATATATACATTAATTCAATAACTAAATTACAAATTATTAGTAGATATAATAATTTATAAGCATAAATTATGTGTACTTTTATTACTTACTGTTAATATTAGAGGTGTATTACAATAACAAAGAAGAGAAAAACCTTGTCCTTTCAATTATATTGCACAATATAATTGAAAGGACAAGTGATACACATAATAGTCAGCACAGCATCGAGGTTTGTTTCCTCTGCAGGAAACAAAACTCGATGCTATGCTGACTATTATGTGTATCACTATGACACCCTGTGGACAACTTTTGAACTCCGAATTTGGGAAGCTGTTCATTAATGGGCTGTGAGGTGAGTCTTGCTTATTGAAAATCCCATTGCTCGGGGCCAGGTATATAGACACAGGCACATTGTTGCTTTATGCAAGTGGCTTACTTTTCACAAATTGAAATAGTTGTGTTTATGTGTATCTAAATTGAAAAACTGACTTTTAATTCTAGAATCAAGGGCTAGAAAGCCAAAATACCAATATTTCAGTACTGAAAAATAACATGAAATATCAGTATTTAGATATAATGGAACTGGTATTGCAATCCCTAGTTTAGATGCATAAATGAACAGTCCCCATTCCTCTGTATTATGTTCATAATCAAGGATCTTCATAAGGCCATTAACATCATAGCAGTAAGTGCTGACATTGTCATCAACAGAACTGAAAAAATTCTGATAACTCTATTTTGCTTGATTATGGTAAACTGTTATATTGCTCTCTCTTGCAGCAGATTCCAAACTTACATTCAGTACTGAAAAACATTTGACAAACTGGAGTCTGTAATTATTGTCAGTGGTACTGACAAATGATACAAGAAAGCAAGCTTATATAGCGTCAGCAAAAAAAAAAAAAAACAAAAAAATAAAAACATAAAATAATAATTATAATATTATAATTTGGTTATAATGTTATTATAACAAAATATATAATATTATAATGAGGTTTATATAATAATATAAACCTCATCTGTCTATCCCATATACCAATATGTACAATTCTTCTTTAAAATTATTCAAACTACACACTTCTACAACACCAAATGGTAGTTTGCTTATAGGACTTTTACTTCACTCAGTCATTCTCAGAAAGCAAATTTGTGTACAATCCTGCAGCATTGTCTGAGGAAACAGTTAGAATACCAACATCACTAAGTTTACTAAATCAATTTAACACCTTAGACACTTCAAGACTCAGCACTTACAAGGAGACAAATCATTTCCTTACAAGTGTCAAGTTTCCAAGCACTGCAATTTGCAGAACTGGAGGATTTGTTGGTAAGAGTACCACTTTTTGTTCGCAACCAATCTTGTTGCTCATGGTTCATGTTCATGGTTCATTCTGATCCTCCAGGATCCATCAACATCTTGTATGGGCCCAAAGACTTTTCACAAAATTGTACACTCGAACACTCTCAACAATTGTTCATCTTTACTTGTTAATGTCCAAGCTTCACAACCGTATGTTACAACTGGTCTAACGAGACTTTTGTATATTCTTAATTTTAAATGTGTGTTCAATACTCTGGACTTCATTTGTGCATAGAAGCATCTGTTTCCACTCAGGATACAGGACTTAATTTCATTAGTAATAGAGTTGGACTGGTTTATATGCATACCTAGATAGGCAAAATTTTGAACATGCTCAAATGAGAAGCTGCTGGATCTTAAATTTTCGTGTTATCTGCCATTCTCCGGACTTCCATATATTTTGTCCTTGCTTCATTTATCATAAGTCTTCTTCTTTGTGCTTCACTATCCAGCCTGGCCACTGTTTCCTCCAGTGCTCCTTTAGTCCTACTGATAATAGCGATATCATCAGCACAGACCTGCACTGTCTTTGTGACTGTGTGTCCAATCACTTCTAAAACCAAGTTAAATAACACAATAGAGAGTGCATTGTCCTGTCTAACACCAGCATTAATGTCAAAGGGGGTCGTCAACTCATTGTCAATTCTCACCATTGCTTTAGAGCCAGCCAGGGTTGCTTTTATGAGCCTAACAATCTTTGCGGGTATGCCCAGGAGAAGAAGATCATTTATCATTTCCTCTCTGTTGAGTGAATCCAAAGCTTGTTTGAAATCTACATATAGGTTAAATAAGTGTATATTATACTCAAATGCTTTTTCCTGTATCTGCCTCAAGAAGAAAATCTGGTCAGTTGTTGGGCGATTGGGTTTGAAACCACACTGATATTCTCCAATGATTTTCTCCGAATATGCTGCCAGTCTGTTATAGATAACTCCCGACAAAACCTTGTAAGTAAAGTAACGCTCAATAATGTAATGCCTCTACAGTTAGAGCAAAGCAGTTTATCACCCTTCTTGTGAATCAGCTGTATGATTCCAAGTGTCCATTCATCTGGGATTTTTTCTCTGCTGACAAAGTTCCTGCATATATCATTGACAGAACTCCATTAGTTGTTCTAGCAGCCTGTCTGCACTGATCAGAGAACTTGATGTCAGACTGTATGACTGCCCCTAGATCTCTTTTGTTCTCCAACACCTTGAGCGTACTATCACCTAATTGGTATGTTATTCTGGGATTACTGCTGCCCATATGCAGTACTTTGCATTTACCAATGTTAAATGCCTCAATTCCACTTTTCAGCCATTTGCAAAATTTATCTAGGTCTAACCACCCTGCCAACCTATATCAAGATTATTGTATAAATTTGACAATAAGCTTGATATAGCTTCATCAATATCCACAACTAAACTATTGGAGGGAATGAATAAGTGAAATGGGAGGTGTCTTTTTTTTTGTCTGAACTGTATAAGTTGCTTTCTTATACCATTTGCCACTACTAATGCTAATATTGTTATTAAATGCTGTAAACAGTAATTGAACCAACCTTGAGAAATTTCACTAACACCATTAGTCCAAGAAGTACAAGACCTAAGAACAGGTATTAGTATTTTCTTTATTATATAGCTGCAGCAGAGAAAAGGCTGCTCATCAGTTTGTAACCTAGTGGTAATACTGAACTCCTAAATTCAAATGATAATTTTTTTAAAAAAATTTATTTTTATTTATTGTAAGAGAGCAATCTCTGCCAGACTATGAAACCCCCCCTCTTTTTTATGTAAACCCCAAACACGAGAGATATTAGAACCTATAGTACTTAGTACTGTGCTTGGGTTGGAGGTTGAGAAGACGAAAGAAAAGAAGATATTTGTTGACATTGGACTTGAACTGGATGTTGGCTGGTGGCAGCACATGCTTGGACTGTTTTGAAAGAGAGAGAGCGGGAATTATAGAAGCCAATTCAGAAGAACAGTGCCCATGGAAGTATCTGTAGAAGAGGCATGCAGCAGAAACAGTACATCTATGAGACAGCAAGTGGAGAGACTCTGTTAGAGATGAATCATTAATTAATCTAACTGCCCTCTTCTGAACGGAATCAAGAAGCCTGAGAGGGGTTTTGGGGGGCACCACTCCAGATGTGGGAACAATATTCCATGATAGGGCGGATTTGAGATTTGTAAAGAGTGAACAGCTATTTGGAAGAAAAGTAATGCCGAGAGCGAAAAAGAAAACCAAGTTTTTTAGATGCAGAGGAAGCAATATTTGAAATGTGCTTGTGCCAAGAGAGATTAGAAGTCAGGGTAATCCCCAAAAGAGATATTTTGCCTAGAAATCGGTGTGTCATTTTGCCTAGAAATCGGTGTGTCACCAAAGATAAGCATAGGAGCAGAAGAATCCTTTTTGCAAGATATAAGGCAAGACTGAGTTTTAGAAGGATTAAAATCAACTAGGTTGTCTTTGCCCCACTGGAGAATTACCTGGAGATCATCATTTAAGGAATTGGCAGCAGATTTTCGAGAAGTTGAAGCTGATTGAGCAGGACACGGTTTCTCAAAATGGAAAGTGGAATGCAATGTGCTCTCATCGGCAAAACTATGGATAGGATTTCCAGTCAATTAAAGGTCATTAATATACAAGAGGAAAAGAGTGGGGGAAAGAACTGAACCTTGGGGGATACCGGCATTAGTAGAGAGGTTAGAAGACAGAGAGCCATCATCCTCAGTGAGCGATCAGAGAGAAAACTGGATAACCAATTACAAAAAACAGTTGGCAAACCATAAGATGGAAGCTTGTTTAGAAGACCTTTATGCCAAACATGATCGAAAGCCTTTGAGATGTCAAGAGCAACTGCTTGTGTTTCACCGAAATTTTCCACTGAATTAGTCCATAAATGGGTAACATAAGCCAGAATATCACCAGTGGATCGACACTGACAGAATCATACTGGCGATCGTTGATCACACAGAAGGTTTCTAGGTAGTTTAACAGTTGGCGGCTAATTGATTTCTCCATTACTTTAGAAAGAGTAGAGGTAATTGCAATGAGACGATAATTGGATGAGAGGGATTTGTCACCCTTTTTAGGAACTGGCTGGATATGAGCAAATTGTAGGTAAATGAACAATCTGTGCAAAATCATTAGTAATTGCAAAAGCCTCAGCATCTCGATCAGCTGGATCGGTGTGACTAGAAAATGGAAGCCAACTGGAGTTGTGAACATTAAAATCACCAAGGAAAATTACCTCACTGTTAGGAAAGTTGGATTGGAGAAAGTCAAGTTGCAAAGAGAGGAAGTCAAAGAACTCCAAGTGATTAGTGGAGTTGGGAGAACGGTAGAGGCAACAGATGAATTTGACACAATGAGGTAGAGAGATTTTAAGCCAGAGAAGATCGAAAAGAGGAGATTCCAAATTACCAAGTCTCTGACAGGGAATATAGGAATTGACATATTCACAAGTAGCACCTTTGAGGCAAAAGGAATCATACAGTGAATAATTTGGGCAACTGAGATGAGCAGTAGTTGAATCAACCGATAACTGAGATTCTGTCAGAAAAAGTACATGGGGTTTGGCAGACTGCAAGTGGAAATGGACATCGTTGAGCTTAGAACTGAGACCACGTATATTTGTGAAATGAATTAGGAAGTGTTTGGGAGGTTTAGATATTTTCACAGATAAGCTTACGCTATTAGTTTGACAATTCATGGTGTATTCAATAGTTAGAAAAGTGGGTGGGACATGCTGTATAAAGTAATGAAATTTTTAGATATGGCATACACATGGTAAGAATATACCCAGATCCTTGACATAACGTGGCCTCGACAATGCCCCCCACATACACACTACTCAGACTCCCTCCAGTAACTATCTGGCAGAGCAGAGGTAGCAAGATTATACACTAGCTGATCTGGAAGCCTCCTAGAGAGTTACCAATAGGTTCAGTACAGTGTACTAACTAGCGGCCTGCCTGAGAACACCGTTTTAGAGCTGTACCCTCGAAATGTAAGGAAGATTGGATCTTGCCAATGTTCATCATAACCTCAAAAGTCATCAATCATACCGTATGATGGAAGAGATGGGGAAGGATTGACTAGAACTTAGCTCTGAAGACTAAACATGGGTTCCACCACTTCAAGCCTCCAATAAGCAAAGTGGTGGTATTGCACCGGTTTATGAGAGTCATCTACCACCTAGTACTGCCTGGTAACACAGAGGGGTGGCATTCCTCCAAGTGGTGTGGGCGCCACACCTCGACCCCTGCTTACATAGGTTCACACCTGGGTGGTCACTCACCATGTGCCTGTGCATGGAGGTTATACCCAGGATTACTAACAGTCCCACCATTGTGAAGGTGCAAGCAGAGGATTTGGCTGCCACAGACCGTCCAGACTTCGTCGAAATTGGGTCCACGTGACTTGAGTGTCACCCGAATATCAGTTCCATCAGCGTTTTAGACTCCCAGATCGCAAGTACAGCTTGTCTGGCATATCTGATAGAATGTCTGTGACAACCTCAAGGACCATCTGTGCAAGAGTTATTTGGAAGATACAGTGGTAGTTTACTTTTTGCCAGTTTCTACACATCATTTTCTTATTTTTTTATTAATTTCATTAACAATATTATTTTATCTTATTTCATCTACCCTTTAGGTTTATTGGTAAAAATTTGGAAATGAGTGATTCAAAGTTGAGTAAATCCTAAAATGAAAAATAATATCATATTACCTGATCCCTATTCCAGCCTCTTCAATACTAAGAGCTGCTACATAGTTATATGACTGCCAGTTCTGCTTCAAAGCTTCTACAGGACCAAACATTCCTTCAAATTCTTCTCCAAACTTATCCCCATAATCCATACTAGGATCTAATGTTGAGTTACATTTTCCTGGAATACTCTTTGCAAAATTTTTATCATCCACTGATGGTATTATATGTACAGCTACAGTATCCAAAAGATTTGTAATCCTCTCATCCTTTTGATTGTATCCTGAAAGAAATAAAGAGGGAAAGAAAAGAAAGTTAACCTAACTGCTTAATAATCAGCATGGGCATCTCAGAGGCAAATGAATTACATAATTATTGTAAGTGTCTATTTTTGAATAGGAACCTTGCTTGTTGATATTTTTTCATTAACTAATCACTTTAACATGCTACTGTAATATAACTTTGGTAATTTAAATGATAGCACTAATGAAAGAATGTAATTCTTTAAGGGGGAAAAAAAAAATGCAAATATTGGTATCCAAACTCTTGGAGAGTAATCACAACTGGATAACAGCCAGTTGTACTTATTAGGACTACTGATATATATGGTACAGCCAAACAGTTCCTGGACTACCATATTAAATGTAGCTAGCTAAACTCCTGTACTAGAGCTACCCAAAGTGTTGGGTTTGCCCCTACACTTTGGAGAGAGGGAGGGAAGCCCACACTTTGGGGGGGCCACTTATTTTTGGGAGAGAGGCCTATTTTAAACACTTTTTTTAAATGAAATATGGATAAATCATCCCACTAATATAGGTATGAAGCATATTTTAATTTAATGTTTGAGATTGAATATACTGAAGTATATATGAAGTACAGCCACTCCCCGATTAACGTAAGGGTTCCGTTCTGAGGAGAACTCTACATAAGTCAGATTTTATATGTCCCCCATGTTTGTGCAGCACTTGAAACTGTGCTTACTGAATTCATTGAATCAAAAAAGAAATGTTCGACAAACATGTGAATAGAATTATTTATTGTATTTATTCAATTTTTTATCTCATGCACAGGAAAAATTACAAAAAAGCATGCAATTTAAAAAATTTAAAATTAAAAAAAAAAAGAGAGGAGATGGGCATAACATCAGTAAGGCTTACCTCTCGAGCACTGTCGCCAGAATCAATGTCTTCAGCTGATAAATACGCTGGCTGCGGAGGTTGAAGGCTGTGGAGATTTAAAAGGGGTCGGCCGCTCAACCTTGTGAAAGAACATATTAATGGATGACTGTACGGTGGGTTTTTTCTTTTCACCATACATTTCTTTGTAGCAAGCAAGCATATCATTCACCTCTCTCTTAACTTTTAAGAATCGTTCATTGTCAGGATCCATCTTCTCAAACCTCGCCATTGCCAATGCAATTTCATGAAATGCCATCTCTCTCTCTCTCTCTCTCTCTGGTGATGAAGAATCTCGGTTCCTCATTTGGTTCAGCTTGAGCTTCCTCAGCATTTTCTTCTTTCACTATCGCTGTCTGCAAGTCAATAAATTCTTCATTAGTTAATTCCTTCTCTGCTTCCACTATTAACTCCTTTGGCAACAACCTCCAACTGAAGTAGCTCTGCAACCTTTACAATCTTATCTGTAACCTCTTCATATGATTCATCTTTTTCAAACCCTTTGAAGCCTTTTACGTGCCGTGGGCATAATTTCTTCCATGCGCCATTTAAGCAACTTTTAGTAATTTCCGCCGCCCAGGCCTTATTAATGTTTAAGATGGCATGATAAATATTGTAAGACTTCCAAAAGTCTCTTAACGTAAAATTTTTCTCATCATCTATGGCAGACAATGTCTGAGCAAATGTTGTGTGTAAATAGTATGCTTTTAAATTCGAAATAACATCCTGATCCAGAGGTTGAATGAGTGAAGTCGTGTTTGGCGGTAGAAATACGACTCTCACGTTCGAATTGAAATCATCTAGATGTGTAAGATGTCCAGGAGCATTATCTAATAGAAGTAAAATCTTGAAAGGAACATCATTGTCTTTACAATATTTTTCATCATTTAAACCAATCCTCAAAGAAAGCTATTGTTATCCATGCTATCTGGTTCAATTGGAAATGCACAGGTAGGGTGGCTTTATTGATGCCCTTAAATGCACAAGGATTTCCAGAATGGTACACAAGCAGTGGCTTTAATCTGTAATTCACCCTGCATTAGCCCCAAGCAAGAGGTGGCACTATCTTTTGATGCCTTGAAACCTGGTATTGTATTTTCCTCTTTGGCAGTGTATGTTCGATCCGGCATTTTTTTCTAATACAGAGCAGTCTCGTCGACGTTAAAAAATTTGCTGCATTGAATAGCCACCTTCATCAATAATTTTTTCCAACACATCACAAAATTTCTCTGCAGCTGCAGAATTGGCACTGACGACTTCGCCGCATACTTTAACATTGTGGAAACCAGTGTGATGCTTGAACCTATTAAACCACCCGTTGCTTACCACAAACATGGCTTCGGATTTGCCGTACTAATCTTCAATATCTTCATAAATATTTCTTCCTTTTGCTTGAATGGCCATTGAACTCAGGTGCACTTGCTTCTGAATCTGATTTTCCATCCGTATTATTAATAGCTGTTCCATCTTCGATATAGCACCCGAACACTGTTTTGTGATCACCGTTGATCTTAAGTGCATTGATCCTTTGACATGTCCTTTTATACACTCTCTGTCCTTTAAAATAGTATTCACTGTTGAAGCAGCGAGACCTAATTTCCTTGCAACAGATGACAAACTTTGTCCTGCTTCGTACTCCTTAATCATTTTCATCTTCATTTCTAAATCAATTTTGTTTCAATTCCTGGCACTGCCAGCACTTTTCGTTGGTCCCTTTCCCTTCATCATTGTAATACGTAAATAGGAATGAAAAGAAGTTTCTGAAAATTTGTTTTTTATATGATTGAAGATTTCAGTGAAGGGGAACTTATTTCACCATAATGCTGTAAAGTAAAACAGAATTCCAGTTATTGGGATTATCGCAAATTCAATAAGATCGAGTTTACTACCTGTTAATAATTAGATGCACTAACAGAAAAGCCCAATAAACCGGAAAGTTCAATTTTTTTTTTATTGTTTTTTGGTTGTGACCTCCAGAAACGTGCTTTAGAAAAATATCACAAAGGCATTCAAAATCGATTTTTATAACGAAACATATGATAACGATGAAAGTGTAGTGCAATTTCCATTATAAATATGACCTTTTAGAGAGATAAATAGCTTAGTAATATAGCAAAATTTTCAACTTCCAAGGACTTGGAACGAATTACAAAAAAAGAAAAAAACAAAAAACAATATGTTATTGGGTTTACATTACAATATTTTCACAATACCTCCATTTATCCCTTCAGATGCAAAATATGTTTCCATATTTTTTTTTTCAGTTTGCACCAGCCAGCCAAAAACTTACATAAAGTCGAATTTGTGTAAGTCGAGTATTACATAAGTCCGGGAGTTCCTGTATATATTTATGAAACTATACACAAACTCATAGCTAAATGCCAAATCTGTTTATCTGTACTTGTTCTAGAAGGGAGGCATGAGTATATGAAATATTTTAAGGGGAACACAAGGTATAAAAGTTTGGAAACCGCTGCCCTAGGCATGACACCTTTCAAGGTACTCCCTTTGAGAAGAGCACTGCACTTTTGTCAAAGTTGATATCCTTGCTATTAGAATGCCAAGGATCATATTCTTGATATTAGCAGTTCTGGAACCATTCTGGCTGAATAACATACAAAGCATATTGACTTGCATCACTAACTCCTGTTTAATGCAGAAGTGATGGCCTCATAAATCTTGTTTCATTTTTGGGAAAATGAAAAAATTGCAGCATGAAAGCAATTTGATCACTACAAATGAGGTGATTTCTAGGTCGAGGAGTCATGCCTTGTTTGAGGGTTATTAAAAAAAACAACCAAGTCTCATGCTATGTGATGATGTATTTGTATTAGTTGTTGGCGCATCAGCTTCTATGGCCATATTGCACCTCCCAAAGTTTTTACATTTTACTGTGATCCAAGCCCGAGGCGGGAATTGAACCCGCGACCTTTGGGTTGCCAGGCAGGCACTTTACCTACCTGGCTAGCCCGGTCGGCTATGTGATGATGGACTCTAGGAATTATCATAAGATGTCATTTATGCTTTAAGAGATTTTGGCAATAGATATTTTTTTTTCCCCAAAAAATTGAACACTGAACATGTAAATCAGCTTTACAGTTTGGCCCATTCAATAGTTTAAGGTTTCTTTTATTTAGTGGTTCACTCAAACTTTACAGGAATTTTCTTTGAATTCAGCAGACAGCTATTTCCTTCAAAGTTAATCCAACGGGCAAGACAAAGATAATTAAAAAAAAAAAAGACTGCATCTGAAAAATAAAAACTCTCCTACCTCTATTTCATCCTATTATAGATTATACATACAGAAATTTATTCATGAAAGCTTTATTCGCAAATTTCATTTCATTTGCAAATACATGTTGAGGCTGTATCCTTATGTTTCTTCTGGTCACTAGAGAGAGTGTGTGAAAGTTTCATCTTTTCAGTTTACAGCTTTCCCTTTCTTGTTAGAATGACCTTTGCACTTTAATAGCAGAAACGACAATACCAATTTCATTAACAATAAATTACCTTTCAAAGACCAAAATACAACCAAGCAGTGAGAGACCATATCTGTCTGTTATTTTTCTATTTAAGTAAGCCATCAAAAGTACTGAATTCTGATTTTAATATTCAGTTATGAATTACTAACTTTATTCTGCTGTAGTTTCATTGTAAAAAAAAATTTCATTAAAAATCCACTTTTTACTATTATTAGTAGTAATATACTAATAAAAAAAAAAAGCTTATACACCTCTACAACCACCATCTGGCTGAAGGCAAAATTATGCACATCTGACCTGCAACTATCCTTACCCAATTTGAATTTATGCCCCCTGATGTGTGTAGTATTGAGTAAGAGGAAGGATTCCATTAGCAATGAGCACACTCAATCCATTCAAGGCCTTAAACACCTCAGTGAGATCTTGCAGGTTTTAAAAGGCTATTAAGCCTTTCATACTAAGAAATACTACTCAAAGTTTAGACTTAAGTGGATGTTAGATGAACCAATGAGACTAGTGGCAGTTGTTTGTTATTTGGTTTTTAGGAGCATTAGCAACTAAGGCCATATTGCTCTGGGGATATGCGGTGGTCATTCCCTGACCTTTCCGCACCCTCCATATTGGTGGTCACGGGCTCGAACCCCGGTCTAATCAAGAAGAGTGTACTACGCACTGCTGCTCCTGCCCACCTGGCTACGGAGGCACCACTAGTGGCAGAGAAGGAAAATACATGAGATGTGTAAAAATTATCAGGTGATATAGAGACCTACAGTACGTATAAACTAGTCTGTAGTGAAATCACAAAGGGGGTTAAGGCAAGCTAAGGCACATTATGATAGGTTTCTGGCAAAGAATGTGAAGAAAAGTAGCAAAAACTTCTTCACTTATTAAGACTAGAAGGTAAGAAATTAATCACTTTGGTCCACTTGATATGAACAGTATAACTGTTGGTGATCCTGTTCAGGTTGCTAGCAAACAGAATAATATTTTCCATCAATATTCACACGTAAAGAAACTTTTGGGTATGGGGTGCCAGAAGTATATTAATTTTCACCAAAGAGGTAAATGATTTTCTCATAACTCAGAGGAAATTGAAAATAAGAAACGCTATTGGGCTGATGGCATCTATCCAATCATTAAGAGAGGCAGAAAAAGAGGTAAATGTAGTAGCAATATTTATGAAAGCATCATTGGGGAGGTTCCTATGAATGGAAAATGTGCGATCTCCCCAATTCACAAAGGAGATCAAAACATGAAGTGAGTAATTACAGACCTGTACACGTGAGAGAAGTCACGGGTTAGAGAACCATGTAGACAGGAATGCAATTAAAAGGCAATCACAACACAGATTTGTTGAGGAGCAATCCTGTTGTTTGCTATTCTTATTATTTGTGGTGGTGGTTTAAGCTTAATGGCACAAGGGCATAATAGAGGCAATCTTGTCTGACCATTCTGACTGGATACTACGACATAATAAGGGAACAGCATGCAAAAAATAATTTTGACATTATATACAAGTACCTAAAATTCAGAAAAACTTTGATACTGTTCCACATGAAAGACTGCTATACAAATTGAAGCAGTGTGGTATTAGGGGTCAGTTACTGCCAGGGATAACAGGATGGTTGAGTGAGAGAAGAGAGAGTGGTTATTAATGAGCACTGCTCTTCTTGGACTAATGTTATTAGTGGAATCTCCAAGGGTACAGTGCTGGACCAATTGTTTTCATTATTCTTCTTGTCTATATTCCAGCATGACCACAAGGTCAGAGAAGTTCACAATTTTGACAATACAATCATTAACCATATTTAGCAGTCATGTGGGCTTGCACCACTTTCCACTCAAACATGTGCATATTACCACACTCCCACACTTGACCACTTGGCTGTGTCAGGGCTGAGAAGGTATATCGGATTCAATGTCTAAGTTTGCAGGTGATACTATGATTGGCTTGGTGGTTAATGACAGTAATCAGGGTTAATGACAGTAATCAATGCTGGCTAAAATAAAACTTCCTGCAATCCAGTCTAAACATCTCCAATCATGCTCCTAGTTCTAGAATCATTTATAACTGTGAAAATTTCATCCTCGTTCATTTTACTTATGCCTCTCAGAGCCTTAAACACCTCAATGAAGTCTCCTCTAAAGTGCCTAGTTTCCAAGCTCTGCAACCCACATATTCAGTCTTTCCTCATTTGGATGCCCTTTTGCCAATCTCACCAGGCGAGTTACCAGTCTTTGGACCCGTTCAAGAAGCTCAATGTCTTTCTTTAGGTGCAGTCTCCATACTTGAACACAGTATTCCAAGTGTGGCCTAACAATAGTCATATATAATGGAATTATGATGTCCTTATCTCTACTAGCAATTGTTCAATAAATCATCAATAAGACACCACGGGCCTTCCATCCAACCTGTCTACAATGCTCGGAGAACTTCAAGTCTGACCGTTCTGTAACACCCAAGTCCCTTTCCTCCACTACTGGCTTTAGTTAAACTCCACCAAGTGTATAAATTATTTTGGGGTTACTGTTCTCCAGGTGTAATACTTTATACTTTGCTGGATTAAAGCATAGCTGCCATTTTCTGAAGAAACTCTGCTTGGTGGGGATCATTAACTACTCTACCAATCTTTACATCATTTGCAAATTTAGACATCACACTCTCTATCCCTTCATCAATGTCATTTATGAAAATCAAAAACAACAGTGGTCCTACTACTGATCCTCGGGGAACCCAACTTCTTATATCAGCCCAATCTGAGGAATAACTATTTATCACACCCCTCTGCCTCCTGCCCTGAAGCTATCCTGCTATCCATCTAAGGATTTTCCCTGTGATTCCAACCTGTTCCAGCTTATAAATAAACTGCTCCATATGCGACTGAGTCAAAGGCTTTGCTGAAATCCAAATAAATAATGTTGAAATTATTCCCTAAATCTAGCTCTTGAGTGATCCTGTCAAAATAACTAACCAGATTAGTTAAACATGATTTTCCCTTTGCAAAACCATGCTGAGTATCCTTCAGATTTCATTTCTATCTAAATGATCCTGAATTCCAGCCTTGATCATTGTCTCCATGATGTTCCCTACTACTGACTAGCGATAATTTTCCACTTCACTCTTAGAACTGCCCTTATGTATTGGAGATACACTGGCACTTTTCCAATCAAATGGAATCACTCCTGACTCCAGTGATACTCTCATAATTAGCCTCAATGGTTCAATGCATTCACTTGTCTTAAGATTATAGAGTAAATGCCATCAACTGCAGGAGCTTTACTGACCTGTAGGATCAAAAGTTTTTTCATTAAATAATCATGTGAAATTTCAATATCATTAATTAGATATTTTTCGACTTCACTCCCACAATTTCTCTTTGACATAAAAGTTTTAGAAGAATTGAAATTAACTGTTATCTTTGCCCCACTGGAGAATTACCTGAAGATCAACATTGAAGTAATTGGTAGTGGATATTTGAGAAGTTTAAGCTGTTTGTGCAGGGCAATGTTTCTCAAACTGGAAGATGGAATGCAATGTGCTATTATCAGCAAAACTATGGATAGGATTTCTGGTTAATAGAAGAAGGTCATTAACATATAAGAGGAAAAGAGAGGGAGAAAGAACTGAACTTTGGGGAATGCCAGCATTAATGGAGAACTTAGAAGACAGAGAACCCTCTACCATCACCAGCAATGTGCAATAAGAGAGAAAACTAGATACCCACTTATGAAAAAACAGTTGGCAAACCATAAGATGGAAGCTTATTTAGAAGACCTTTATGCCAAACATGAATGAAAGCTTTTGAAATGTCAAGAGCAACTGCTTCAGTTTCATCACCAAACTTTTCCATTGAAAGAATTCAAGAATATCACCAGTGGATCAACACTGATGCAATCCATACTTACTGGTGTTCTTTGATCACATGGAAGGTTTCTAGATAGTTTAAGAGTTGGTAGTTAATTGATTTCTCCATTACTTTAAAAAGAGGAGAAGTAAATGCAATGGGACAATAATTGATTGGAGGGATTTGTCACCCTTTTTAGGAACTGGCTGGATATGAACAAATTTCCAACCAGAAGGGAAAAGACCTTTGGAATAGGAAAGTTAATAAAAGCGACTCAGAACGGGAGTAAGTTTAGGAGCACAGATTTTGAGAACAAGTAGAGAAATATCATCAGCACCTGGAGCTTTCGTAGCATCAAGATTGTTCAAAATCCTTCTGACATCATTTTGACAGAAGACAATAGGAAGCACTGAATGTAGTGTACTGGGAATGGTAGGAGGTGGTTTACCAAGATCATCAATACATGTGTTAGAACAAAAGTAGAATTCTAGCAGGTCAGCTTTATCTTTGGCAGAAGTGGCAATAGAACATCTGATTTTTAACAAAGGTGGGAATAGAGATGGGTAAAAGCCAATAGCTTTGGAAGGAGACCAAAATGCTTGACTACCATTTAGACAAGAAGAAAGTTTTCTACTCTTAGCCTGTTCGAAATCTAGTTTGGACTGATTAATAACTGTTTTACAATTGTTGGGAGCTTTGGTTTAGTCAGAAAATGAACCTGGAGATTTGGATACAAGCCAATTGCAATATGCTTCATTCTTACCTTGAACAGCCTTAGCACATTTATTGGAAAACCAAGGTTTAGATAAAGGATGAGATTTTAAGGTGAATTGTGGAATAAAGGAATCCATCCCTATAAGAATAATTTCACTGACACGGCCTGAGCAAACATTGGCATCAGAAGATTTGAAACAGTAATTGAGGATTTGTTGGAACAGGTGCAGAGAAGAGCAAACACGATCAGTTGGTACACAAAAGAGAACTCACACCAAGAAAGGCTTCAGTTCTGTAAATTGCAGTACCTGAAAATTAGAAACCTGCAAGGAGAGCTGATGGAAGTGTTTAAGGCTTTAAGTGGATTGAGTAAAATAAAATACTGATGGCATCCTCAAACTTTCTCAGAGAATATAAAGACAGACAGACATACAGATATTTGTGTGAAAATTTGCTTTCAGCCAGAGAACAATTGATTGTCAGAACAAATTTAAAGAAGAATTAGACAAATTGTTAGAGGGAATGATTTTTTTTCCCTTTTTTTTTTTTTTCTGTTTGCTCATGCTATATATGCTTGCTTCCTTTCATCATCTGCCAATACTATAACTAAGACAGAAGGATAACAATAACTGAAATTTCATCACACCTCAGAACTGGATACCCTGGCATACAGAAAATGATATTAGCCTGCTATAATTTCCACAACAACAATGCAGACAATTGCAAAGTTTGGGTCCTCCTCATAACCATGTATACATGGTTATGAGGAGCTAAGACAGATGTCTAACACCAAAGCAATATTTTCAACCTTCTCCAGCCTTAGCTGAAATGTATGGCTTTTCTTAATGATTTTGTGGATGAACACATGTCCAAATATCTCTAAGTCAATTTTTTTCTATTTTAGCACCTCCTTTTTTTTGTGTGAAATAAATGTGCTTATTACATTAGGTACAGCTCCTCTAAAAGTGGTCCTCACAACTTTCCAGATTTGTAGCTGTCAAAAACTCAAAGGTAAATTATCTACTATTGAACAAAATTTAAGTAAGAATTGCTACCCTTGAAGATTTTAATCAAGGATTACGTTGCACACCATTGTCACATCCTATAGTCTATTTCTCCATTGCTGATCTAGGAAGGGAAGAATTGAGACAGAGATATCCTTATTTCACATTCACTTAATATCCTATTCAGAGAGAAATTAACCATTAGGAAGAGAATTAACCAGCATAGTAAAAAAAAATCAAATATGATGTAAGCATACTAATTTAAAATTCAAACAGCCAAATGACATCAATCATAAAAATGGCTAAGAATGGATAATGACCTTTTTTTTAAATTTTGGAATTGCTATAAATCCTACTTTGTGGCCACCCACTTATCACATGATGATGCATTGGTAAACATTTCTTGAGTAGAGCATCAAAGCTTTTAATCTCTAAGTTACATTATTTGATAATCAAATACATCTGAAATGCAACAAAATGTGTACATTACCTTGTGTAATGTACACATTACACAAAGTAAACAATACAACATATAAAGCATTTAGGGCGTAAGCCTCAAGCTATGGAAAAGTCTAGACTATGTATAAGTATAGTGCAAAAGCATCAATAATACATAGCCAAATCTGAATGAACAGAATATTAGCAAAGCAGCATCATTTTAAGTTATATCTCATATCGTGAATACCTTCACGAGTTTCCATGGTATTGCACTACTTCGAATAAGTAACACTTCACCTTCACCATTAGTCTTCATCTGAAGACTAATGTTAGGTGCCGTCTGGGTGGTGGTATCCATCTGAGAATAAGTTACATTCGTCTTCTCCTCAGGTGAAGCGTTACTTATTCAATGTAGTGCAATATCATGGCAACTCGTTGTGAAGGTATTCACAATATGAGATATAACTTAAAACGATGCTGCTTTGCTAATATTCTGTTCATTCAGATTTGGCTATGTATTATTGATGCTTTTGCACTATATTTATACAATACAACATATTAACAGCAAGAGTTTCCCCCCCCCTCAACCTGCTAAGTTCAAATCAGATAATACCTTGTGCCATGTATGATATTAGCAGGAATATATATTTTTTTTTTTTCCCCTTTGGGAGTTATTGGCGCATCGGCTTCTGTGACCATAATGCACCTCCCAAGGTTTTTGCAGTACTTTGATCCAAGCCCGAGGCGGGATTCGAACCCGCGACCTTTGGGTTGCCAGGCAGGCGCTTTACCCACCTGGCTAGCCCGGTCGGCAGCAGGAATACTATATGCTGCTTCATGGTGATTTTTCTTTTGTGATGAACTTAGAAGGCGTCAATTTGAAAGTGGCATACAGGTAGTAATATGCAAAGAAAGAAGTTCATAATAAAAATAAAATTGATTGTGATAAAAGATAGGCACATGAAGTGACATACTGCAATTGTTTTTGTATTTCAGCCAAGCAAAATTTTCATAGTGAATGTCACAAGATCCTTGGAAAAACGGATGTGAATGATTCATGTTACTCTTTCACATCTACAATATTTGTAACATACACATACAAAATAAACAGAATTTTTTTATTATTATTTCCGTTAATTTTGGATAATGACTATTTTTGTTTTAATGTTTTTCAATGGGTAATTATTATTTATCCATTGAAATACATTAATTTCAAAGCATTTTTTAATTTATTTTATTTTTTTGTAAATATTGGCTTAATTTATTGTGTTGGAGTAATACTGAAGCTTTGTGCATTTGCCTCCACAAACTTAAATTTAGCAGAGATTAAATGTTTCATGTTTCTACTTTATGTTACCAACATTTTTCTGAAAATTTAAGTATAATTAATAAACTGCTTATATAAGTTTTTAAGTGACACTAAGTTTTTAGTGACAATAAACTTTCAAATATTATTAAAAAAATGTAGAACTAGAATTAATAAGCATTGGAATCTACTGGTAAAATATCAAGCATTAGTACAATAAAAGCATAATTCAAAAAACCCAAATACTTTTTTCAAATATTAAAGTTAAAATCTGGGGCCGATCAGGGAACAGTACTACTGTTGGGTTAACACAACAGTGATGACCCATTGTTAATCAGTGATTAAAATTCTGAATTTTTTTTACTACCTTCTTATATAGACTAAATTTTACAGCAATGTCTCTGAAATAATTTTTTATGCTTTTCATAAAATCATTAAGCGTGAGAACTTGTCAGGTGGGCTACCACCTTTTGCAACTATGGCAGATCACCTAGTCCACCATTAGTGGTGAACCAACACATAATTCAAAACTTAGGTTTTGAATTATGCATTTGTTTATAGTTTTAGGTTACTTGCTTTTATTTTTCCACTAGTTCAATAAAAATCTAGTCATACACTAGTTGTTTTTTTAACAAAAATGAGAACACAAAACCCAATATTCTCTCAAAATGGCCAAGATATTCTGAAGGAAGCAATGTATGTACTTTAACATTTTGTGCTGCAAAGATGTCAAATTTAAAATAAATTTTGAAGCAAATCTGAAGATCAAAGTAACACTAACTAATATATAAAATTAATTTTTTAAAAGTATTTGTACAGACAATAAGCAAAAATATTTTTGCTTATTGTCTACAAATGCATGCATATATTTAAAATTTCAAGAGCTTTAACAGTCTTTTAAACTCAAATGGAAGAGTTTAATAGATTTTTGTTTAAATTATGTCTAAAATTTTTTAAAAATTTTCATCAGAATTAATATTTTTTGTTATTTTTTCAAAATAGCATTTGTAAAAACACATACAGTAAGCATTACAATACTTATTGTATGCAATTGTTTAGTTTTTAATAAAAAAAAATAGGTATTCAAAATATGATGTGCTTTTTTTATTTTCAAAAAGCAAAAAAAATATTAATTCTGCTGAAAATTAAAAAACATAAGTATAATAAAATATAAAGATGAAACTGCCAGTTTCTTCCATTAAACATGCAAAATTTCAAATTTACATATATTAGATACCATTAGTCACTTCTATCATCAAGTTTTGTATGCCAAGAAGCACACAAAATTTGAATATTACATATTGTTGATAACTTTCTATTGCAAATGAATATTGCCTTCCATGTTTTCATGTTTATTATTTAAAAATAATAAATATTTAAAAAATACATCATTTGCCACCATTAAAACCACTGATATTTACAGATCACATGGGAGACTTATATAAATAATTACAGACTAAAAACAAACAATTCCAAGCTTCCCAGTTATCAGTACCTTTCAGGTTCCCACTTAGCATTACTACAAGTTGAAAGCAGAATAAACATTGTAGTTCATGACTGGATAGGCCCTTTCACACAAATAATGCTAGGAAAATAATATTAAAAAATCCATACCAAGTAAAATTTGTCTATATTTAGGAAAGCACAGAAAATAAGATTTTTATTTTCAACCAATAGTTAATGCAGCTCATTTTTGTGAGGAACCTTCCAATCCCATGGTTGGTCCCATGTCACCACCACAAGGTTAAGTAACAATGCCTTGGATTAAGCAAGCTAAGAAGACGTCACCATTCGATTTTCATGCATTTAAATGTGGTGCCAATGGGGGTATTACTAACCTGGATTGTGAAAAGAAAGAATTATATTAAATACAGTTTTTTTTTAAAATTACCTTCTATCAAATGCCGCATAAATCGTAATAGGATCTCTCTTCCAATAGGCTGGTCACCATGTAATCCACCTATCAAAGCTACTTGAGGTTTATGGATACTTTTATTAACCTAGAGGTAGTGAATGTTAAAAATTACAAAATTATGCTATTTTCAGATATTTTCACTTTAAATCTTAAAACCACATTAGACATACACCATATCTTCCAGAAAATAAAATACACCCACATTTTTCCCAAAATTTGGCTTTTGGAAGCCAAATTTTGGGAAAAAATATTTTATTATATATACTTGAAACACAGTTTTAGAGGTGATCAATAAACAAAATGTCAGTATAAAATGAAGCTTTTATTCACTGCAGACTGCCAAAAACTCATCATCACTAATATTATGGTCTCAACTTTCAAAGGACAAATCATAGATGATATGCTCTTCAAAAAGCATATCAAGTGATCTAAACTGTGTCAAACAATAAAAGAGTTAGCTTTTTCAGTAGTACACCTGTATATTCTAACCATATTTAGTTTTAACCCCATATCTTCATACAATATATATGATGCTATGACTGATGGGAACAAAGAACTATTAGCAAATATAACATAAGGATTTCTTGATCTCTGAATGATAATGTAAATAATTTTGTTAACATGTTATAAAATATAAGTCAATGTTCAATATGGCTTTAGACAACTATGCTGTGCTTCAAGGTTTGCATTTTTCAAAGAAAAAGATTTGCATTTTTTTAAAATCTTGAAGATTTTAAAAATTCTGAATGCTCAGGATTTTAAAGATCTAATGATTGATGTCTTATATTTGTCACTTCAGTTCTCATCATTCTGTAGGATCAGGATTGAAGTGAAAAATTCTGAAAGTATTAATTTTGTATAGTTCTTTTTAAAGTATGAAGAGTGTTTGAAAGGTAATGAAACTGTCAACAACACCGTTTGCCTATAACAGCCTTGATCAATAAGGTATATACATCATAGCCTATGGCATTTGGAACAAATCATTTGGTGAGTCAGCAGTGCAAAAGTTGTATTCCATTGTGTGTGTGTGTTTTACAAAACTTATTTTTCAATGACAGTATGAACAAAATTTTGTATATTTAAAACCAAGATGTGATAGAATTTTGTACCAAACTCAGAAAAAAGTAATTTTTATTGATTTTGAAGGCATCTTTGACAATGTTTGGTGGGGGAGTGTCCTATAGTCCCCTAGAATCACTCATTATTCTAAACATCTCTTCCTTTCTATTCAAGAGTTACTTTCCTGAATGTACTGTCTTCATCTAGACCAAACAGTCGATATCTAAGGCTGTTTCTCAAGAGTGCATCCAGGGTTCCTTTCTTGGTTCCCTGGTGTAGAACCTCATCCTTTATGACTGGCTATCTTTCCATCTGACATAGCCGACATTCAAGGATTACCTTTTCTAACAATCTTTCCATTTTAATACATGGTAACTCCAGGTCCTGATTGGAACAAGGTGACATACAGGGTTGGACTCTGAAAAATAAATTAAAAGTGTGACTATCTAAAAACTAAGATGATAATCTTTCGTGGAAAACTAGTTCATAATAGACCTAAAAATCAATTCAGTTATGAGCTAGGTAGTGACAAGTGGAAAACTGCCACTTGTCGCTACCTATAAGCATCTTGGAATTATTTTAGTTGTAAAACTAGCATTTTTACCATACATCCAGAACCTTTCCAAAAATGTTAAAACCATTAAGGCCATGTTCAGAATCTCTCAGAAGGATTGGAGCTTAAAAAAAGGGAACTCTCAGAATTCTAATTTTGTTTGAACTGCAATAAGTTAGTCCTGTATTATGCAGTTTTTATTCCAGTAACCACTGGAATAAAAACTGCATAATACAGGACTTGACTGCATCCGACAAACCTTTCTGCCAGCTCTTCTGAGAACTTATAGGACAGTTTAAACTGCATCTTTACAAGTTCTTGCAGTTCCATTACCTCTGTATCTCACATACAACAGTTTTGCTTATAATGTTCATAAATAAAAAGTTGTAACTTTTTCTGATTTGTCCTATGATCCAGCCTTTGATCCAAAGAATGAAAAAGCAAAATGCTGGACTGAGCTACATAAAGGATGGCAAGCATCCTTTATGTAGGAATTTTTGGTCAAGAATTTCTTAACCAAAGGAGCAGTGACCAAGTGTTTTTTACCTGATATTAAATTCAAAAAATACCACAAAAAATAATCAGATTTGGCCTTACCCAAGCCTTCTGACATCATACACTTTAACTGGCCACAGTTCTTAAAAGGCTTGTCTTCTTTAATTCAATTTTACTACATCAGATACCTTTTATTTTTTGCATTTTTCTGAATACTAGAGCACTGTTTTATTCTTTATGCCAGTTTACCATGATTTAAGACAAATATTATCTAGTACAACAAAATTTTTCTCCTGGAAATGAAAAATATTTTATTTAAAATCAAAATACCTTCTGAGCTCTACAGGAATTTGCTACACAGGTTTTTATTAGATGACATGGATTACCTAACACTGTCCTATTATGGAACATCTTCAAATCAGAATTCTTCTGACATTACATCCTTTTACTGATGTTTAATTTGCTTGGACTCACCAAATTGATTCTGTTCAACATAACTGCCAGTTAAGACAGAAATCAGTGTGACTTCTGTTCTGCATTTAATGAACCTGGTTATCCTACTGAACTCATCTACTATCCTTAGCAGCCTGCCCTGTTGAATGGAACAGAATTCTCTTTTGGATTGTCAACTCTAAAGACTACTTTTACAACCTGATTTGAAGATTCAATTTCAAGTAATTGGGCTTCATTTACTTCCTTGGAGTAGTTTTAACCCATTATTATTTTATTTATTTCATTATTTTTTTTTATTTATGCTAGTTCTTGGGGCAGGATTTATGTTTTTGTTTTTTTTTGGGGGGGGGGCAGGTTTTTCTGGTCTCCAGTAGAGATTGACTTATCCACCTGCTGGAACCTAAATGCCTGCTGGTAATCTCCAGTGGACACAGACTTCTTTGTGGTTTTGACCACTGTGCATGAGAGTAGGGGGAATGTTGGCACCCCAGAACTTGCACTACATCCTATGGTGTTCAACATATAGTCCATTCAGAATAGCACATATTCACCTTTCTGTGGCCTGCCTTCTCATGGTGTGGATGAGTACTGAGAAGCAATCTTCCTGGTGATTGCTGTTTCCCATTAGCAAAGTGGCCAGAAACAACTCAAAAATGCATAAACTGCACAAATATATCACTACACTAATTTCTGGCCATTTTATAGAGTTCTGTATATCACCATAGAAAACCTTGGCAGAGTTTAGGAACCACCCTACATAAGACATGTCCACACGTCAACACTAGAAATATTATAGAAAACCTATGGCCCAAAACCAATGAACAGAGTAACAATATTCAAATGAAAGAGCTCTGTTAATGGTGGTGGTAGTGGGGGGGGGGGGGGAATTGGCTTCTATTACTCATGTTGGGAAACCAAGCATTGCCATTACAGTAATAACTATCATGGAAACTAGCTGACTGTTAAACAAGAAGAGAAGATTATCATTACAGTAATCTCTGCTAGTTGAAATTTGTCATTGGAAAGGATTCACCACATTGTGAAATGAGGAAACAAATATTCGCCTCTGACAAAGAAATTTCATATAACACTTTCAACTGAAAAATGATATAAATATTGCTTTATTGACTCTGAAGACACTAGAAATTCAGAAATAATCCATGAATAGTGAATATTATGCAAAGATGCATAAAACTAATTTGCAGCATACAGCTCAGAAAAAAAAGAAAAAAAAAAAAAAAGAGAGAAAGAGAGAGATTAGGATGCTTAATAAACAGCAGTTTTTGCTTCAAGATACAGTACACCAGTTGAATGAAGTGCTGGCAGTCAGTGGAACACAAGCAGAGTACACGCCCTACAAAGTCGTCCCAACCTTTCACCGTTGTGATTAATGGCAATTTGATGCTTAAAGGTGATTTTATTTTTGTTTTGCATAAATAATGCTTTTTGTGCTTCTGGGAGAAGAAAAATCCAAAAATAAAATTACCTAATAGAGGGAGGCAGCAGTAACTACCAGTACCACCACATAGGCAGAGAAGTGGACTTCAATTAGGCTCGTTTTTGGATTACTTCAGGTGTAGTCAAACAGACAAATGATACTGAAGTACTGCGGTGCAGAAAGCAATGGGGAAACTACTACACTATACTTCCCAAGAATAATCACCATAGCTAGTACAATGAGAGAGATGGCCCTGAGTCCCCGGTGTCCCTTAAATAGGACATAGATGCTAAGAATCCTTGGGCGGCAAAAACTGACATTAGAAAAAATAGGAACACGGAACATCAGAACCTTGTATGAAACTGGAAAACTAGCAAATGTGGCTAGGGAAATTACCTGATAGAGGGGCAGCAGTAACTACCAATACCACCAGATAGGCAGAGAAGTGGACTTCAATTCGGCTCGTTTTCAGATTACTTCAGGTGTAGTCAAACAGACAAATGCTGCTGAAGTACTGCGGTGCAGAAAGCAATGGGGAAACTACTACACTATACTTCCCAAGAATAATCACCATAGCTAGTACAATGAGAGAGATGGCCCTGAGTCCCCGGTGTCCCTTAAATGGGACATAGATGCTAAGAATCCTTGGGTGGCAAAAACTGACATTAGAAAAAATAGGAACACGGAACATCAGAACCTTGTATGAAACTGGAAAACTAGCAAATGTGGCTAGGGAAATGAAACATTGTGGAGTAGAAATTCTCGGTTTAAGTGAGACCAGAGGGACTAACTCGGGAATCTGAAATTCTGATGGTATTGTCTTATACTATTCTGGGAGAGGAGACAATATGCACCAAAATGGTGTAGGAATTATGATCCATGATTCATTGAAGAAATCAGTATCCAATTTTATTCCATACTCAGATTGCATCATTACGTTACAACTGCAGGGTAACCCGGTTAATATAATTGTGATACAAATTTATACACCTACAGCAGATAAGATTGATGATGTTATTGAAGAATTCTATAGACAATTGAAAGACATCACAAGTAACACCAAAAATCATGAAGTAAATATTATCATGGGAAACTTTAATGCCAAAATCAGCAAAGGAAAGGTACTTGATATTGTGGATGATTTCGGTCTGGGTTTACAAAATGAGTGAGGAGATCGGCTCAATCAGTTCTGCTAAGAGGAGAACATGATAATAGCGAACTCCTGGTTTAAACTTCCAACCAGATGGCTCTATACTTGGAACCCCCCTCCCCCAAGAAAACCAGGGACTACATAGTTAGAAATAAGATTGATTTCATACTGATTAATAAACATTTTCGGAATAGTTTCAAAGGAGCCAAAACTTACCTTGGTGCGGATGCTGATTCCGATCATAAATAATTAACAGCTACCATTAAAACAAGATCGAAAACCATTAGGAAAGGAAATAATACAGATTAAACTGTGAAAAACTCAGTCTCAATTGTGCAAGAAAAAATGAGGAAAGAGCTGAACATAAAATTAAACAATAAAGTGAGAGCTGAAGACGTAAATGGCAAATGGGAGGAGTTTGGTAAGATCATTATCAGTACGTGAAAAGAAATTCTAAGTGATGAAAAACAACCTGCAAAAAAGAAATGGATGAAAGAAGAGATCCTAAACCTAATGGATGAAAGAAGGAAGTTAAAAATCATGCTCCAGCTAAATAACAGCAGATCAAGAAAGTAATAAAGAGAAAAATTAAGGAAGCAAAAGAAGGATGGATGGATGGATGCTAGAAAACGCAACAGAGATAGAAGAATTAGAAAGAAGGCATGATAATTTCCATTTACACAAGAAACTAAAAGAATTAACAGGAAATACAAACAGAAGGATGCCATACACAATAAAGAATGCCCAAAATCAATTAGTTTTAAGAGGTGATGACAGAAAGATGTGGAAACTTACATCAAGATGCTTTTTGATGATGCCAGACAAGATGTTAGTGTAGAAATACCTATGGCGAGAAAGGCCTTGAAATTCTATAGTCTGAAGTAACATATGCTCTGGGAGTGGTAAAGATTGGCAAGACAGTTGGCCCAGATCAAATCCCAGATGAAATAGTGAAACTTCTAGATGAAGAAAACCTGAAAGATCTAACCAAAATGTTCAATAAAATATACTTAAATGGGACATTACCTAACAATTAACTGAGGTCTTCATTCATCCCTCTTCTAAAGAAGAACAACATCACCTCATGCAATGATTTTTGTCTTATTAGTCTAATGAGGCACATGTTGAAGCTGTGGATAATCTAAAACAGGATTTACAAAAAAAATGTGAATCAGTAATCTCTGACACCCAAAGGAGACTATGCACAAGAGAAGCTCTCCTAGGTATGAACATGCTGTTACAAAAATGTAAAGAACACTAGAAGACAATGTTCATCTGCTTCATAGACTTTGAAAAGGCTTTCGATCGGGTACAACATTCAAAGCTTATAGAAGCACTTAAAAAGCTAGATCTTGACAGATGGGACCAGACTTAAAGAAATTTACTGGAATCAAACAGCCATTGTAAGTGTTGAAGAGGGCGAAACTGATGAGATCAATATAAAAAGAGGAGTAAGGGAGGGTTGCATATTCATGCCCATGCTACTTAACAGCTATTCTGAAGTTATTTTACAAAATGCATTGTGAGAAAGGAAAGAAGGAATAAAAATAAATGGAGAACTGTTAAATAACATATGATACGATACACTAATGATACTGCTAATTCGCAGAAAATATAGAAGACCTTCAATTGCTTTTGGACTGTATTAACAATGTAATGATATGGGTCTAAGAATCGATGTCAAAAAGACAAAATGATCATAAGTAAAACTCTAGTAAGTCAAGTCCAGCTATTATTGAATGGAGCTCCAATAGATAGTGACTCATTTCAAATATCTTGGTAGTTGGCTAAATGCGGATCTAGATCATGAAACAGAAATAAAGGCAAGGATTGAGGTTGTGAGAAATGCCTTTACAAAATACAGAACAATGCTGTGTAACAAAGCTCTAGATCTGTCAATCAGACTGAAATTCATTAATTGCTATGTGTGGTCCCATACTATTATACAGAGTTGAAATTTGGACTCTGAAAACACCTAGCAGGAACAAAATAGAGGCCTTTGAAATGTGGATCTACAGAGCATGCTAAAAATATCTTGGTTAGACAAAATCACCAACATTGAAGTCATGAAAAGAGCAGGAAGGAAATGTGAATTGTTCAGTTTAGTGAAGAGAAGAGAAACTGCCTACCTGGGACACATCCTTAGAAATGCAAAATATAAACTGCTCCAAGTAATAATAGAGGGAAAGAGAGGAGTGGGGAGAAGAAAACTTTTATGGCCGAAAAACATATAAAGCTTTAGCATTAGCATAATGCTAATGCTAAACATCTGCAACTGGACTGGCAGATCAGCTGAGAATCTTTTTCATCTCGCCCAAGACAGAGAGAAGTACAGCGTGGTGATCGCCAACCTCCAATAAGGAGATGGCATCAAAAGAAAAAAAAAAGGAGATTGAAAAATGAAATTATTAAAATGTATTCCTACTATGACTGTGTTCGCTACACACATCACACATGTGTATCATGACTAAAAACCAATTAAAATTTTATACAATCTTAAACGAGGAATAATTCACATAGCTGAGGCTTTATTAGAGATAAACTTTCATTAGTGTCAAGCATCAGTAATACATGACTTAACTGACACTAAATGTGCAACAGTATGCAACAGAGGCTTAAAAATTCCAATGCCTATAATCAGATAATACAATTTCAATACTTCTGAAAAACAAAGATTGATTCTTTAAATTTTTTTTCTATAAAACCTTACCTGACTTGACAGAACTACAAAATGAAGCACCATAACACCAGTAGGACCATAGTTGGCCATAACCTGTGCTATTGCGGAATTGTCATGTGCTACTTTTCGCAATGTTGAATGAAGCTCATTGTTTGTTAAATATTTTTCCTCCAAGTTCTCAGTTATGCCAAAATCATTGGTATCTGACCACAAGAGGTACCTGTTATCCATTGTAAAGTTTAATTGCACTGCACCTTTTTCTGGAATAGCCACTTGCTTTCTTTGCTTAAGATAACTAAGAAGAAAAATTTATATTTTCCTTATGAGATTTTGAAATTCATCTAAAAATATATGAATGAATAAATAATGTTACAAAAAAATTAAGCATAAAAAGATTTTTCAGATATTGATGTTTATCATATTGAGACAAAGAAAAGTAAACACACTACAGTTTTAACAAAAAATAAATAAATAAATTTAGTATTGTCACCGTGGAATTCAATTACAATAGTAAATCCTGTAGAAAACAATGTCAACTATATTGTAGGAAAGCACCTTCTCAACAAGATTTTTATATGTGTATATTAAAAAAATTTGCCCCATTCATACCTCAAAGCAATAACATTTTATTCACAGAAGTTGGGCATCGTGGTCAAGCATTCAGATGTTGCTCGAAATTATCTAATTAACCTCTGCCATAGTGCAAAGTTCATTGCTTTTGTTCTATGCAATCTGAGGTGTTGGCCCAAGCATTCAGATGTTGCTCAAAAACATAAGATTACACTCTACTACTAGTGCAAAGTTCAACTAATTTTGCTCTGTGCAACACAAGGAATATTGGTAAAGGCAATGATACTATTGTTCAACTAGATTAAGACTGGGATTTTGGGCTATCCAAGCAACCTTTTGGTAGTGTTCTCAAATGACAGTAATGACAAAGCTGTAAAAAGAGTACACTGTCATACTGATGCAAGCAGAAATTCTATGGGAAAATTCCCAAAATATAGGCAAGCAGAATTCTCCAGGATATTATGGTAGGAATGAGCATATATAGTTCCATGTACAACAAATAAGCCTAGGCCAAGCCAAGTGTTAAAATAAAATAAAGTACTGGTGATACAAAAACCTGACTTCCTATCAATCTCTTTATATTAATTTATTAACTTTTATTAGTAACAGTATTAGCATTAGCAAATAATGCAAGGAAGCAACCTTGCATTATCAGCATTAGCAAAAAAAAAAACCTACCCCACCTCGTATTTCTATGCCCTCTAATAATTTATCTAATTCTTCCTTAAATTTATTCAAACAACATACTTCCACAACACCAATAGAAGTTTGTTCCAACAATCAATTGCACACTGGCTGAAAGCACATTTTCATACGGCTATCCTACAACCATCCTTTTTCAATTTAAATTTGTATACACTGTTTAAGTCCTTATGTACACACTGTTTAAGTAAGCATAAGGACGTCATCACCATTTAGTTTACTCAATCCATTTAAAGCCTTAAAAACTTCAATCAGGTCTCACCATAAGTGCCTAGTTTCGAAGCACTGGAATTTGCAGGACAGAAGACATTTATGGCAAAATCTCCCTTTTGTTCCCCCCTCACTAATGTTGCTGATTTTCTCTGCACCCATTCCAACAGACCCACATCCTCCTCAAAATGAAGCTTGCAGACCTATATTCAGTACTCAAGATGCAGCCTAACCATTGCCTTACACAACAGGATAATCACCTCCTTGTCCCTGATGTCAAAATTCCTGTATATCATTCACTGAACCCCCATGAGCTAGCCTAGCAGCTGTCTGCACTGCTAAAAGTTTGTTGTTTGTTTTTGGTTTTTAGGAGCATTAGCAACTAAGGCCATGTTACTCCGGGAATATGCGGTGGTCATTCCTTGACCTTTCCGCATCCTCCGTATTTGGTGGTGACGGGCTCGAACCCCGGTCTAATCAAGAAGCGTGTGCTATGCACTGCTGCTCCTTCCCACCTGGCTACGGAGGTGCCCCACTGCTAAAAGAACATGTTTTACTGCACACAATTGCTCCTAGGTCTTTTTTGCTCTCTACTATCTTGAGTGTGATACCACACAGTTGGTATACGTTGTTTTGGGAATACTGCTGCGCATACAAAGTACCTTGCATTTATCAATGTTAAACTTCAATTGCCACTTCTCAATCCATCTGTCCAATTTTTCTAGGTCTTGTTGCAGAAGTAAACCTTGATTCTATCATTAACTGCCACAGCAGCCTTGCCAATTCCTGAACAAATATACAGAGTTTGCAAAAATTGTTGAAAATAATCTATAGATATGGTTATATCTGCAGAACAGATTGAAAAAATAATTTCTTATAAGAACTTGTCATTCAGAAATGAAATTTTGAGCAGTATTCAGATCCCTTATTTTAATAATCAAAGATTATTAAAATAAGGGATCTGAATACTGCTCAAAATGTAACTGATTATGATTACACAAGATGATCAAGGGTTAGGAAGCTAAAAGTTTTTTAAATTGTATATGACAGAAGTTGTAGAAAATTTTGAAAATGTGAAACATATTAGTAATTTGAAAATTATTTTGTACTTTATGTATTTTGCAGGCAGCAACATTTCAACTACCATGAGTAAATGCTGAATTCTTAATGCTCATGACAGAACAAGTCCCCGTAATCACAAAATTCATCAAGAATTGAAAGGCTGTCTGTTCTGTAAACAAGTTACAGAACAGACAGCTTTTCTGTTTTTAAAATACAAGACCCCATTATGACAGTCTATCTGAATTCTTACTACTCATTCAATAAATAATTTAAATGAGTAAATCCCTAAATTTGTTAACAGTGAGACACATTTATCTTGAGTTACCATGCAGTATTAAAGAAAGTAAAACTTTGAATTATTTTAATACAGCAAGAATTTTATGCCCCCCCCCCCAAAAAATAAATTTGTAAACTAAGAACAATCCTATCTTATGTATTTTGGGATCAGCAGGTTGAAATCCTGCTGGCCATAAAGTGGTGCTCCATTAGGTGACCCACGGAGAAGGAAATCTGTTTCTGTCTTGAATATTAAGACCATAGTATTTACTGATGGCAGTTGAAATCTTGCTCACTACAGAATAATACACAGAAAACAGGTTTGTCCTCAATTTACTAGTATACTGGCCATAGACCTAGTGCCATACTGAAATAACTGAGGAGAAATGTAGCTTAAAACTTGTGTAACAGATGGTGCTGTGTGTGTGTGTGTCTAACTGACTGAATATCAAAGGCAAACAATAATCCAATATGGTAACAACGATAGTAGCAAAAGTGTTTTTTCCCCCATGAAAGCAATATCAGTATACAAACAAAAATTCAACACAGATGCATCTAAGAAGCTGCCATCTGTAAACTTGTGAAACAATTTTACAAAACAGGAACTCTGTGCTAAACCTCAAAGAACAGCTGTCTTGACTCAATACATATGTCATTATGTATTGAGTATGCAAGATGTCATTAATCATTGTTGCACAAGTCCCTAAATATCACTGAGACTCTTGTTATCCTAATCTGCCATGTAGGTCTTACTGAAGAATGATACATAAATTTGAATATTCCACCTACTAAATTAGTGCCATCCACTTTTAGAAATAAGCAGACAAAAGGAAGCAATTCCTTATTCAATGGTTTAAATGCCATTCTACAGAAGATTTAGAGGCTTTACAACACACATTTTTCATTTTATAAACCTTACATTTTCTAGTAGAAGCCTCTACAATCTCTTAAAACTGGTTATGGTATCCCAATCACTAAATTCTGAAACAATTTTCTGTTTTTCTTTTTTGTTTTTGTATCAAATAAATGGCAATATCAGGAGGAATACTTCCAACAAGATAAGGCAACATATCATACCACCATACTGCAATAATTGAGACTACCTAAGAGTTTGCAGATTATGTTGCCTCAAAAAAATTTGTGGCCCCTGCAATCACATAATCTGAGTTAATTAGTATTTCCTATGCGATGACCCAAGGAAAAGCTTTTTAAACAAACTGCATTCATCAACATTATTTGAAAGCACTCTTAGTCAACATTTAGGTCATGTTTCTGATATGTGTTGACCAGAAATATGATCTCTCTCTCTCTCTCTCTCTCTCTCTCTCTCTCTCTCTCTCTCTCTCTCTCTCTCTCTCTCTCTCTCTCTCTCTCTTCCCCCCCCCCCACCAAAAAACCCCTGAAATCTTTTAAAAAGATTCTATTATAGGATTACACCATTTTCCAGGAATATATGAAAAAAATTATTATAAAAATCTCATATCTTACAACTTTATTTCTCTAGAAAGAAAACTTAAGAGATTTAACGACTAGATAAATTATTCATGTTGTTGTCGTTGTTTGATTTTTAGGAGCATTAGCAACTAAGGCCATATTGCTCCAGGAATATGCGGTGGTCATTCCCTGACCTTTCCGCATCCTCCTTATTTGGTGGGCACGAGCTCAAACCCCGGTCTAATCAAGAAGCGTGTGCTATGCACTGCTGCTCCTGCCCACCTGGCTATGGAGGCGCCATTTATCTAATTTAAATGGGATAAAATATCTGCAGTTTAGTAATTGGGCAGCACAATTCTGTTTTCGAAAATAATTACTATCAATTAATCAGAAAAAATAAATGCACATGGGGGAGGGTTTATATATAAAAAATATTTTCTCTACGGTTATTAAAAAAACATTTGTGATATACAGTAACCGCCAGTTATAGTGATCACGTTTGCGAATTGAATTTTGATTCTAATAAATGGCAATTCTAATAAGTGAAAATCAATGAATATTATCCATAGGCTATAAAAATAAAGATATAAAGCACATTACACTTTATTACCAATTAAATGATGCATGAAAATTGAAATAATATTATCCACAGGTTAGCAAAATAAAAATAAATTTATACTTACATACACAGCTTAATTTATATACATATTAATTAAATATAACACTTTGAAATATGATTATAATTTTAAATAGGCACTTATTTTAGATTGCTTTAAATTATCACTACAAAGTCTATTTATAGATTTTTCAATATTATATAATAGTCTATATTCACAATCACTTGCACCAGTTTCTTCCAATACTCTCCTCAGGACGGCTATAGCTTCACGAGTTTACCGCTTGTAACTGGAATTCATTCGGGTTCATCTTCATTTTCCTCCTCCTTGGAGAAATTATCAGTAACAGACTGGGCAATTTCTTTTGTTAAAGCTGTAGTAACTACGTGTTTATAACAGATTGTACAAACAAAAATGCCCAATAAACTGAAAACTGCAAATCGTTTTTATTGTTTTATGGTTGTGACCTCTACAAATGTGACCTCCAGAAATCTGCTTCAGAAAAATATCACAGAGGCATTCAAAATTAATTCTTATAACTGAAGATGTGATTCTAATAAATGATGAAAGTGTAGTGCATTTTACTGATTTGAATCGGTTCTTTGAAATTTGATTCTCTAAAGCAGCCAATTCTAATAACAAGTGATCACTATAAGTGGCATTTACTACATTTCAATAATTAGAATTCTCCCTGCACACCTTACATTTATTTGAAGACTGGAATGCAAGATCTGGTAATTCTCCTTTATCAGTCAACTTGAATAATGAATCACTCAACTCACTCTTCACCAAAGCCATTCTAATTCTAACTTTCCTTAACTGCACTAAGGATAACATATATATACACACACAGGTAGGTCCCGTTTTACAATGGTCCATTTTACAACTTTTCACATTAACTGTTTCAAAATATTACCTGAAAAAATTGAAAATAACAAAAAAATCGCAACTCAATAACACATCGCAGCAACACCTGTGAGTCCAAACTCACACTAGGAATTTCTTTTGTTTTTTGTGGAGAATTGTGGGTGGAATGATAGTGATGCCACGAGTTGTTTACGTTTGGTGGGCTATGTTCGTTTCGTTGTGAATTTTCCCTCAATTGTTAACGGGTTACACAGTGTTATTTCTCATTAATAATAATAATGTGTGTGTAACCATGAGCTCTAAGCAACGGGCAGTTTCTGGGCCAAGAGGGATCAAAAAAGAGTGCAAAACGCTAACAATTAAGGAGAAAATGGATGTGATTCATCTCATGGAGTCTGGTGAGCATCGGTCGGATGTGTGTAAGGTGTTGAGTTTAGTGCCTTCTACTGTATCAATGATTATGAACAATGTTGATAAAATAAAGTGTGTGCACACATAGGGATAACAAGTGTGTTATCTTCCTGAACAACTTATTCACGCAGTGAGACAATGGAAAAATTGTTAGTGTTATGGGTTGACGATATGAACCAAAATAACATTCCTGTTACACAGGCAGTAATCCTGGACAAGGTGAAGTCGTTATTTGATGAAATATGTAAGGAGTCTCTGGTAGCACTGAAACATTTACAGCCAGCAAAAGGTGGTTTCATTGGTTTAAAACCCATTCTAAACTTCACAATGTGAAAATGTCTGGTGAGGCTGCTAGTGCTGACGTTGCAGTGGTCGAAGAGTATCCTTAACGCTTAATAGACAAAGGCAACTACCACCTTGATTTAGTTTTTAATGTGGATGAAACGGGGCTTTACTGGAAAAAATTGCCAAATAGGACATACATCACCTGTGAGGAGAGGTCTTCCCCTGGTTTCAAGGTTGCAAAAGATCGATTGACATTGCTTCTGGATGGCAATGCATCAGGAACATTTAAACTCAAACCGATGTTGGTGTACCATTCAGATATGCCGCATGTAATGAAGGGCATGGTGAAGACACGACTTCCTGTGTTTTGGCACTCTAACAAAAAGGCGTGGGTGACTTAGACAATTTTTAGCGAATGGTACACCTCGTCCAGAGGTTGCTCAGTTTTGTGCAGCAAATGGCTTGCCTCCCAAAGTCATGCTGGTGCTGGACAATGCCCCAGGACACCCAGCCAACCTCCAAGAAATCTACAGTGACCATTTGGAAGTTGAGGTTGTGTATTTGTCTCCAAACACAACTTCAATTTTGCAACCGATGGATCAGGGTGTAATTGGGACCTTTAAGGGGTATTATTTGTGTACGACTTTCAAAGGGATTGTTGAGGCTGTGCAGTCTGATAAAACATCCTGAATGGCATCACAAACATTGATTCTGCCCGGGATGCATGAATAGCGTCTGGCGTAAATTATGACCCGAAGCAGTGACTGATTTTGTAAGGATTGAGCCAGTTTCGAAAGTTGCTAAAGATGTTTCTCGCATGGCTAAGGATGTTGGCATTGACAACATTGATCCAGATGATGTTGACCAGTTGCTGGAGTCATGGTGGGCCACTTTCAAGGGAAGAATTGGAGGAACTGACTGTGCAACTTCAAAAACATGAGGCTGACACACCAGATGGAGTGAAAGAGTTGGAGTCAATCAGAACATTAAAAACAAAACACATTCAGTGTTCTTGCCAAAATTCATATTGCATTTTATGAACTTTGTCATAATGATCCTGATTGGGAATGTAGCCATGGCATCCAAAGAGGTGTCAAGGGAAGAATTGGAGATACTGACTGTGCAACTTCAAAAACATGAGGCTGACACACCAGATGGAGTGAAAGAGTTGGAGTCAATCAGAACATTAAAAACAAAACACATTCGGTGTTCTTGCCAAAATTCATATTGCATTTTATGAACTTTGTCATAATGATCCTGATTGGGAACGTAGCCACGGCATCCAAAGAGGTGTCAACATTATGTTGAAGCCCTACTATAACATCTTGGAAGAAAGTAGGAAGTCACGCCAGACGTCAATACAACAGTTCTTGACAAAGAAGGGAAAGAAACCCGATGACCCTCAACCAGGAACCTCCCGTTAATCAGTAGCGGATTAAGGTCGGTTGAGGCCCCAGGCGAAGAAAATATTGGGCCCCTTAAAAAAAAGAGAGAGACAGGGAAAATAAAAATACATGTTAACCATTTTTTTAAATAAATATAAAATATTATGTACTATTAATGTTTTATTTCCAATAAAATTTGAATATAATATATGTATAATATAATTAATAATAGCATAATAATAATCACAAAATTTTGAACTAATAGTTGAACATATTAGTTCAACTAATTTGTTGGGGTTTTGCGTGGGCCCTTCAGAAGTCGGGGTCCAGGGTGCGCTCGCCGTTAAATCCGCCTCTGCTGTTAATGTCACCCCATTACGTCAATGTCACATAAAATATCAGTGAAGTAAATACATACTCAAGCGATGACTCCACAGGGCCAAAGTAAAATTTTATTTTATTAATTGTTTTATGTATAAGTACAAATAAAACATGTGCATTAAATGTATAAAATATTTAATTATTTATAAAGAACAGAAATATTAGTACATACTTGGGAAAATTTTGGAAATTTTGGAACCTATCTCATTCAATCACATTATAATTTGGTCTTGTTTTACGACCGTTTTGCTGGAACCTAACCATGTCGTAAAATGGATTCTACCTCAAATTCTAGCAATAATAGGATTAACTTAAATGACAGTAACAAAAGCAAATATGGTATATGAAATGTATAGTAAAACAGTTTTACTCACCCATCAGCAATAACTGTTATGTTGTATATACCTGGAGTCAAAAGGCGCCAAAAATCACCATCTTTGTTAGTAAATATAACATGTTCAATTTCTTCAATATGAATGGTGGCATTATATATGGGGTTATTATTTTTATCAAAGATAAATCCATTTAGTCCTGTATGAACCTGCAGGAGATATTCTTTTTCTCAAACTGAACTGTTTTCAGCAATAATTTTAGATAGCAAAAATAAATAAATAAATAAATAAAGATATTCTGTAATGCAGTGTTTCCCAATCTTCTATTTATGGGGACTCATTTTTAAGCAAAACCAAAACAGAATTATCTAGATTGCAAAACCAAAACAAATGCTGTTTTCTTTTTGCAATCCACCCCTTACTAGTTGTAACAAGTGTAGTTCTTGTTTTTAATTTATTACCGTATATTGAATCACCCAGGATATTATTTAAGATCCCCCCCCGGGGCAGGACAGTGTTGCAACAAATTGATTGAGAATGGGAAATGAAATGGAAAAAAAAAAAAAAGCTTTATTTTCTACTCTTCAGACTTATAAAACTTACAGGGAATATTGTGTGTACTTTCAATATTCAATATAACTAGTTTTAAGTCATTATACAAAATATAATTATTAGTTATTAAAAGTAGCGGTAAAGAAATATAGTTGTTTCCAGTTATTAGTTATTATAACTGCATTAAAAATATTTAAAAAGCTTCCAGGCCAGTTAAATGGGTTAGTTATTTATTTGTATCCTGAAAAAATAAATGACACTTTCTCTGCACTGGGAGTGGGGGGAAGAGCTCATCTGGTATCCCCCCCCCTTTCCACTCTACCTACAACCAGAGACCATTAACTAAAAATACTATAATAAAATAGCTAAAAATACTCCAACTTCATTTTCTGCCTACACCAAAGCTCGTAACAATTGTATAGCAGTTATTAATCAGTCCAAACTAGATTTCGGACAGGCTAAGAATAGAAAACTTGCTTCTTGTCCAAACGGTAGTTGAGCATTCTGGTCTGTTGCTAAAGCTAATGGCCACAACTTTATCCCATTTCTATTCCAAACTCTGTCAAAACCAGATGGTTCTATTGCCACTTCAGCCAAAGATAAAGCTGACCTGCTAGCATTTTACTTTTCTTCTAACTCATGTATTGATGACCTTGGTAAACCACCTCCTACCGTTCCTACCACCTCCTACCATTGGGGGATATGTAACCTAAGTACATATCCCCCAACTCGTGCCAGTGTCGCAAAATCAAAAATAGAACCTATTATTTAGTTTAGTTTATGCAAACCTTTCAAAGCCGCCTCAATCAGATCACCACAGAAATGTGGTCTCATGATTTTGACCTACAAATCAAATGTTTCTGTAGGAATTAACTAATGAATGTTTTAATATATCTTTTTTCTTTTTTTTTTTTTGTTAATTGTTGGTGCATCGGCTTCTATGGTCATAATGCACCTCCCAAGGTTTTTGCACTACTCTGATCCAAGCCCGAGGCAGGATTTGAACCCACGACTTTTGGGTTGCAAGGCAGGCACTTTACCCACCCGGCTAGCCCAGTCGGCTTTAATATATCGTAACATATACTCAAAAATATAGGTACAAACGTTTAGGGGAGGTAAGTAACATCTAAAGGAATGTAAATTGCATAGGAACCCATAACCGGAAACGTCACAGAAAAGTAGTAGCAGAGGCACAAGAAGCAGAAATGACGCAAGACAGTAATTAGTGGCAAACATTTATTTGACATAATATTAACAATGGAGTACAAGATGGATGCATTTCATGATGTTACAACAGATGCTCGAAGGTTCCACCATGAGACGCGATGCATGCGTGACACCGACACAGCATGGATTGGTGGACACTGTCGAAAACACCTGGAGTTTCTTTGACAGTAGCAGCAGTGCAGACGAGTCTCACCACGAGATCAATTTCTGTCTGCACACGCGATTCATACACGATAGATTTGAGGGCCCCCCTCCCACAGAAAGAAATCAAGGCTCGATAAATCAGGTGAGCATGGGGGCCAGGCAATGGGTCCACCACGGCCAATCCATCGATGCCCAAAATGCCTGTTGAAACGGTCACGAATCCACAATGGGCAGGCGCCCCTTCATGTTGAAACCAAATGTTGCGTCTCACATTTGCTGGAACATCGTCAAGTAACCCTGGTAGAACTTGTTCAAGAAAGATCCGATATTTAGCAGAGTTCATGCGGGATGGTAACAGGTATGGGCCGACTAAGCAGTCATCGACCATACCTGCCCACACATTTATTGCGAAGCGATGTTGTGCCGCATGGGGGCGCACCCCATGTGGGTTGTCATGAGCCCACACATGAGCATTGTGCTGATTGAATAAGCCTTCCCGAGTGAAATAAGCCTCATCCGTGAACAAAACATAGGCCGGAAAATTCGTCTTGAACACTTTCTTGGAGAAACCACTGTGCAAAAGCCACACGTGCAGGATGATCTTGGGGGAGCAGTAACTGAACCCTTTGGAGATGAAAGGGGTATAAGGAATTGTTGTGCCAGATACGCTGTACACTGCAACAAGACACTCCTAAGGCAGAGGCAATGGCATGTGTGCTGGTAGTAGGATTATTCTGGAAGGCAATCAACACACTTTCTTTCATGGTGGGAGTTCGTGTCAAACGTGGTCTGCCTGCACTACTCCTGTTACCTCTAAATGACCCATAATCACACAAATTTTGATGCATACATGCAAACAAACAGTGGTCCGGTACATGTCTGTCTGGGAAGTGTTCTCCATAAATTCGTTGAGTGGTTCGTCCATTGCCCTCTGCTAATGCATATACTAGGTGCATGTCTGCCAGCTCACAGTTCGTATATCGATGCATGCCCTTCGTGCGGCGACTACTGCACTGTCTACCGACTTACGGTGACGTTTCCGGTTATGGGTTCCTATGCGATTCACATTCCTTTAGATGTTACCTACCTCCCCTAAACATTTGTACCAATATTTTTGAGACACCCTGAGTCTTAGAATGCTAATAAATACTACTTTTGTGTTCCTAATGCAAAGAAAGTGCAATTCATTTCTTTAGAACATTATACAGGAATGATATCATATAGAATATTCACTGAAAATTATTTATTTACCAAAATTCATTATTTTGATTCTAATATCCATTATTTGTACTCTTGTTTTGTTTTTTTTTATTATTAGTGGACATTTACCCTGATTCATTATTTTCATGGAATCAATATCAAAAACGTTTTATGACAAAACAACAAATAGCAGCAAATACACCAATTTTCAACAGATATTCGATCTCCATCTGAGTGGTGAGGTCAAGACTTCTGCGCCATAAAGTATGACTGGACAGACACATGACTTAATGTATCTGCACCCAACAGCCTGGTGGTACACAATTGAAAATAAATAGCAGTCTGCTTCTTTTAAAAGAAAGCACTATTTATTTGAAGTGCAAGAGATGTGAAGGGATGCAAAGGATGCCCCTTATGCAAACGTTGTTTGTTTTTATATACTAATGTATAAAATGATGTTAATGCACTACCAGTACAACAGTTCTAATTTTGTTAAAAGAAAGAAATGTATCCACTCAGCAGCACAATGTTTCATGAAACTACCAAATGACAGTTTCATGAAATAAATAAGCCTTCACTCATACTATCAATGGACTTGAACATACAAAAATCCTGGTGAGTGACATATATCACTGAATCTGAGCAGTCCTCAAGAAGAAAAAAAACACACACACACACAAGCTGAAACCGAACAAAGTTTCTGGGATTTTGATCCAGAAGTGAATGAAACTCAAACAAATAATACATATATAAAAGCAGGGAATATTAGTATATTAAAACAAATAAATAATGGCAATAATCCCACTCTAATGTTGAGCTATAAAATCAGATAGCACAAAAAAATTTATAATTAAAAGCATTTAGGCACATAGTTTTTAAATTTTTACAAATTTCTAAATTCCTCAAAAAAACTTGCTGCATGTGGCGTACTTGCTGTCTGAAAACTCACTCACAAAAGAGTTAAGGATGTATAATTTGTTACAAAGAACTAAACAAGAAGTTATTTTCAGCTGAAGTCAGTGCCTTGCCTAAAGTGGTTAACAAGGTTACAGAGAACCGTTGTTACATTATTAATATCATCTCTTTTCATTACTTCAAAAAATAGTTAGAAAAATTCCATACCCAGAAGTTAGGTAATAATGATGCTGGGAATCGAGACCAATCTGAGTTAAAAATCTAACAAAGCTTACAATAAATAATACAAATCTATCAAATATAAAAATGTAGATTCAACTAACCCTATCCACTTTATTCATTTAATTAATAGTGCAATAACAACCTCTGGAGAGAAAATACAGCAATCCAATGAAGCATAACCACTCAACAATAAACAATACACTATTACACTAACATAAAATGTGAACCATCAGTGAACCAGTATATTTGACTACTGAATTGACAATAGAACAATAGCTTGTTCTATTGTCAATAGAACAAGCTATTGTTCTATTGACAATTTTATTTAATGATTCTTAAATATTTAGATGTTCCATTGCAAACTGCTAATAAACACAACTAATATATTTATAAAATAGCATAATTTAAGAAATACCTGATCAATAAAGGATAAGAGTGCATCTCTGTTTTCATCCCAGTAAATAGATAAATCCTTAGCATATGGGTATTTGAAACAACCTAATTCGAGGGTAAGCTCAAAGCAGTTGCTATGCAAATAATTCCAATCCTGCATGCCACCTAATTATGAAGAGATTCATTTATTAAATATGATAAATTTAATAGTCTCTGTACTGAATGCAAAAAAAACAAGAATTTAATAATAAAACAATACATTGGCTTTAAGTAATAACACAACAAATACTACCCGATACCATTAGCAGCCTGTCCTTAACGTATAATTTGTGATTACTTTTACCAGTCTTAATTTTGCTCAAGATCGAGAGAGACAAAACTTACAAAATTTAGAGATGGGGATACCAGATGTCCATCTAATACTGAAAATGAGTTAAATGATATTATGATAACTGAAAGTAGGTGGAAAGAAAAATTGATCCAGCTAAAAGCAAATAAGGCACTTGGGGCTGATGGAATCTATCCAATTATATCTATTAGAATAAGCAGAGGCCTGGAGCAAGGGGTGCTGGGGGTTTCAGGGACTGATGGCAGTGATCATGAAACAAATAAATATATGAGATGTGTTAGGGTAAATAAGAATAAGAATAGGTGCATGTATACTTGCATTTATACCAATGCTAGAAGTATAGTAAATAAATTTGATGAAGAGCAGTGCAAACGGTCTGCAAGAGTAGCTCATGGTATATTGTCAATGATATATAGGAATTTTTCTAGCAGGGATAAGGAGGTGATTATTCCCTTGTATAAGGCAATGGTCAGACCACACCTAGAGTACTGTATACAGGCCTGGAGGCCTCATTTCAAGAAGGATGTAGAGCTGCTGGAACGAGTACAAAGAAGGGCAACAAGATTAGTGAATGGAACAAAGGGGTGCTCTTACGAAGAAAGGCTTAAGTTTTGCAAATTACAGTGTCTGGAGACTAGGCACCAGCGATGTGATCTGATAGAGGTGTATAAAGCCTTGAATGGTTTGAGCATGCTCAATGCTGATGGGATTCTTCCTCTTGCTCAGAATAATCACCTGAGAGGGCATAAATTCAAATTGAGGAAAGACAGATGTAGGATAGACGTGCGGAAATTTGCCTTTAGACAGCGGGTGGTTGGTTGGTGGAAGAGACTTCCATCCCTTGTCGTGGAAGTTGATTGCCTAATAAGTTTAAGGCTCAGCTGGACAGGTATTTCGAACGAACAGAGGGGTGAAGTGGAAGTGGTTATTTTATTTATTTTTTTTTTTTGCATAAGCTTGCTTTCTTGCATCAAATGCCTCTACTAATGCTAATGCTAAAGTCAAGAGAAGGATAAATTTTGAATATCCCAATTTGTCTAAAATGTAAATTAATGAACCAATGTATACTCCCCACCATGACTTATGGAAGTGAAACTTGGGCACTCACTCACCAAAAGAATGGAAAAGAAGCTGAGAACTGTACAGCGAAGAATGGAACTAATTGTATTAGGAAATCAGACTGTTAGATAAGAAGAGAAACACACGGATTAGGCAGCAAACTCAAGTAAAGGACATTCTTAACAAAACTAAAGAACAAAAATGGTCTTGGGCAGGACACGTAGCTCGAAAACATGACAGATGGTCTAAGCAAATAACAGAATGGTAACCAAGAGGAGCTAGAAGAAAACCTGGAAGACAACGACAGAGATGGTCTAATAAAGGAGGTAGCATTCTCATATATGTTCTTCAAAATCATAATATATGGGGTATCTATGCCTTGTCTTTCCAGTGCCCAAAATTGATGAATGGAGTCGAATGCCTTTTCATAATCGACAAATGCCAGGCATAATGGTGTTTTATATTCATTTGCTTTCACCATTAGCTGTGATATTATGTGAAGGTGATCCATAGTTAAGAATCCTGTCCTAAAGTCACTTGCTGTTTCAGTTGATTTTCATCAAGTATTCTTTCTAATTTTAGTAATGACCCTTGTGAAAAATTTGTAGATGTGGGATAACAAGCTAATTGGTTTATAATTTCCAATTTCTGATTTATCTCCTTTCTTATGCAGCAAAACTATGATTGCATTATTCCACTTCTTAGGCATCATGCCTTTTATAATGCATTTTATGAAGAGTCTTTCCAGTTTCTGTGTCATGTCTCTTCCTCCTAATTTTAACAACTCTACAGCAACTTCATCTTCCCCCGGGGCTTTCTGATTCTTCATTTTCTTCAACACATGTTCTACCTCATCAGGAAGGATATCAGGTATGTTATATGTGTTACTAATTTGTGATCCATCTTCCCCTCTGCTGACATCATTCCCTCGTTCCTTGTATAATTCTCTATAGTAGTCTTCTGCTATTTGAATTATGCCTTCTCTGCTATTTATAAGTACACCATTGCTATTCTTCAGTTTCAGTATCATCTGTCTTTCTGTATTACTGCTCATGCCTGCTGATTTAAGTCCTTTGTTTTCCCTTAATACTTGTTCTACTTTTCTTGTGTTAAATCTTCTTATGTCCTATCTGAGTCTCTTTCTAATGGCTTTGCATAACTCAGTATACTCAATTTTATCCTTGTCAGTGTTTATTCTGCTCTTCATTTGTCGTCTTCGGTTCATCATGACAAGTGTTTCTTGACTAATTTTTTTCTTCTTTGGATTTCTTTTTCCCTCTAGGTTTCTTGGGCTTTATCACTTTCAGAAAGTTGTAATATTCCTCATCAATATCTTGGTCCTGAGCAGTCTGCAGAAGATCAAACTTGTTCTTAAGTTCCAGTCCATACTGCTTTTTCTCCTCTTCTGTTATCTCAAAGACCTTCGTATTATTTATTTGAGTCAGTTTTTTCCTTTCTTTTCTTACATCTATATTAAGTGTGCATCTTACCATTCTGTGATCACTTCCAACATGTTACTGTCCTTGTTCAGGACAGTAACATCATTCACAATATATCTTCTGTTAGTGAGGATGAAGTCTATTTCATTAGTTGTTAATCCATTTGGACTGTTCCATGTCCACTTTCTGTTCACCCTTTTCTTGAAAAAAGGGTTTATTACTGACATTCCTTGAGATTCGCAAATTCCAAGTCTTTCACCTCTTTCATCAATTCCAAAATTTTCCTACAATTCTCCTTTCTGCACTGTTTTGTCTCTTTCCAACCTTCGTATTGAAATCCCCCATAATGATAGCGTAGTGGGCTTTCTACACATCTAGAAGACTCAATTTTAGTGTACATTTCTTCAACCTCTACATCATCATGGCTCGATGTTTGTGCATAAATCATTATAACCTTTAGCTTGTACAGCTTAGAAATCCTGAGTAGTAGTTTTGACGCACCCTTGGTGATGTACTTTTGAATTCCAAAATGTTGTTTTTATATCTTTATGGACCAGAAAGCCAACTCCACCTTCACTCCTTTCACTGTTTCCATTGGTGTACAGCAGATTTTCACTTGATAAACTTATAAGTGATTCATTTCTTCTTCTTGTTTCAGCCAAACTGATGATATTTCAATTCACATTTTCTAATTCCTTTTCCAGCTCTAATATCCTATCTTCACCGACGAGTGGTCAAGTTTAGTTTCCATGCATGGCAGCTTGGTCGTATCCAGAGATTCTTAGCACCCTCTGCTTCCACTCTGATTCTCTCGCTGCCATAAGAGGGGGAGTGAAAGCCGCTGGGGACTGAGGACCACTTGTTTCGTCATGCTGTCATGTGCTGGAGGGTTTGGTCTTTTCTTCCTCATGCTGACCAGGCATCTTGAAGAGAACCCCTCTACACATTCGTTGCTACCTAAGTGACGTAACAGGGATAACCATCAAGAAGGTGTGCGTGAGTGGATTTTAGGGAGGCAGGCCAACCAGACTTCTCCTGAAATAAAGATATTGGATCCATTAGTGTTTTAGATTGAGTGTCTGATAACACAAAGAATGCCTGTTCCCCTCTAAGCTCCTCCTACTCTCATTATACCTTTGATTCCAGCTAACTCACACCACACAGATTCTGTGCTAGTATTCATAACTTCTAAATCTGGGACAGCTTTTGTCACACTTGGACTGCTTTTAATAAGAAGCATAACCCCACCACTCTTCTATCTTCATCATCCCCTATTTCTGGGTGACACCACGTTTCAGTTAGCACTATTACATCAGTATTAGTTGTCCTAACCAGGAGTTCAAATTCATTCATCTTACTGACAGCACTCCTGACAATATTCTATACACAGTAAAGACTGAATGTTCTTGTACAGTTTATTACACACACACACACACACACACACACTTAAAGCAATTTAAACTTGTTTCTTTAGTATGAGCTTATAGCTAATTTGAAATGTCACTACCTTCTGAATACCTTGCCAGAAGGTATATGGCTTCTGGCAAGGTATTCAGAAGGCTTATCTAGATAAATATTGCTTATCTTGTTTGTTGCAACAAACAAGATAAGCCGTATTTAGCAGTTACGTGATATTGAACTGCGGTCACTCAATTATGTATGCTGTGCACGCTCATGTTACAAGTTTCTGCATCTGGACCACAGTAATCCCAGGTTAAACTCTCAACTGTGGGAGAAAGGAGAGGACCATACTCAACACTGATGAAGATTTAAGAATTCTAGATCAGGAATGATGAATTAATGCATATACAGTAAATTATACAGGCATATGCATATGTATAAAACCATTAAAGTGCACAGAATTATTCAATTAAACATCAACAAAGTTTTCACTAGAAAGTTTCAAGTATCTTACCTATTTTTAATAACCATAAATATTATTAACTAATTTTAGTCAGGTTTCTTTTTTCTATAGAACAAAAATTTTATTCTAATACAGCCCAATATGAAGATCTCTAAGAGTGTAATAAAAGCTACTTGGACAACAGGTTGGTACTAGCAACAGAACACAACTTCTGCCAGTAGGATAAAGAGGTAATTATCCTATTATAAATTGAGATTAGCCCACATCTTGAAAATTGTACACAGGTCGGAAAGTCCGCTGATGTTGACTTAAACGAAAGGGTAATAAAGAGGTGATATAAATAGTTGCAGATGAAAATAGATAGTCTTACAGGAAGATTAAAAACAATACAGACATGCCTCTCTCTTTTGGATGAATCAAAAAAGGAAAAAATATAGCAGACAGATTCAAATTCACACTTGATTGGATAAGTCAAAATACAAACAGGGAAACATTTATTTAAATTAACCTTCAAGCAAGTAGTGTGGAAAAAAAAATTCAAGAGCAAGAAGCATATAGTTGACTTTATACAGTAAATTTTTGTGAGATAAAAGGTAAGGAATAGTTAAAGGTGGTGCACTTTATACAATTATTTCTTCTATATTTAATAATAAGAACAAAAATTCTTTAGCGGGGCATTCAATAAATTATCTACTTTCCCATAGTTGTATTTCAATAATTCATGATTTATCATGTTCCTATATATCTCAACTTTTACTTCAACATTAATCATACTAATTTTGATCCCACTATGTTTTTAGGTTCTGCTACTGTAACAGAAAGAAGGAACCTGTACCAAATTATGTATTTGCTGAAATTAGAGCATCGTTCAGGCATCAAGTTTCTCACCAAAGACCATTCATGAAAGGATGGTGGCTGTGTATGGCAACAGTGCATCTTCAGAGTACCAGGTGAAATTCTGGTCATAACAATTCAAACGGGGTAGACAGTCCATCAAAGATGATCCACATCCTGTGACAGCAACCACTCCAGAAATGTGCCAAGCTATGGAAACCCTTCTGCCAAATGACAGATGTTTAAAGGTATCCCAAATCTCTAGGGAGTGTCACATATCTGAGGGAACAATCATAACCATCCCTCGTGAATGTTTAAGAATGAGTAGGGTCAGTGCAAGGTTTTTGGCGGGTCTACAGATTTCTTATCCCTGTGCAGGAGCAAGGTGGTAGATGACTTTCATCAATCGGTGAAATACCACCACTTTGCTTATTGGAGGCTTGAAGTGGTGAAACCCATGTTTAGTCTCTAGAGCAAAGTTTGCGGCTCCCCCCCCCCCCATACTTCTCCTTTAACCCATGCACGGCACCAAGTACTATAGGTTTTGATACCTTTCGTGTTTGGGGTTTTCATTAAAAAAAAAAAAAAAATTCAGAGTACAGCGTTGTGAGGAGAAGTTAGAGCTTTATGGAAGGGATCCTGAAACTTTCATTTCCAGAATTGTTATGGGTGATGAAACATGGGTTCATCACTGGGATCCTGAGACCAAGCAAGAATCAATGCAATTGAAGCACACAGGTTCCCCTCCACCCAAAAAATTTCGGATACAACCTTCAAGCTGGGAAGATTATGACCACCACTTTTTGGGATGCTGAGGAAATTTTGTACATTCACTACTTGGAACACAAGCAAACAGTCACTGGGGAGTCACATGCATCCCTACTGCATAACCTAAGGGATGTCATAAAGGAAAAATGCTGCGGAAAACTAAAAAACTTTCCAGAGGTGTGCTGCTTCTTCAGGACAACACACCAGTGCACAGATCACATGCTGTTGCTGCTACTTTGACTTTACAGAACTTACCAATCCATCTTACCTGCCAGATCTGGCTCCCAGTGACTATTCCTTGTTTTGTAAGTGGATGTCGCTTTGCTGATGAACTGATAATGAAGTCTGCTGTTTCTCCATTCTTTAATGGACAGGATAAAGAATTTTATTTGTCTGGAATTTCCTCATTGCCAACAAAATGGTACAAGTGTACTGAAATTCATGGGAGTTACATTGAAAAATAAAAACAGTTTTTGCTTCTATCTCATTTCCTTCATAGGTAGGTAGATAATTTATTGAATGTCCCTCATAACAACAACCTTGTTATCAAAAAAAAAAAAAAAAAAATTATTCCTTGAAACATCACCTCCAGCGGCGAAGAATGCAAACAAGTAAACAAACACAGGTACTACAGAGAATTTTTTTTTATAGTATACTTTCACAATGAAAAAAAAATAATAATAACATTCAGACTGAAAACGAATATCATACAGGAAGAACACCAAAATTTGTGCTGTGAGAAACTCTATCCAAAACAGTTTTCTTCCCTGTGTAGTTTGTTCCAGCTTTCTTGTTTAGGCATCAACAGGATTTAATAAGAAAAAAATATTGCTAATTGTTTAGTAGTTGTATTGATTGAGAGTTTAGCCTGAAAGTTCAGCAAGACTACAGCCTCAACCTATGTAAATATTCACTTAACAAAGAGGTTAGAGCAATTGCATCATGTTTTTTCGTAAGTGAATTACCAAATTGGTAAAATGGTATTATTTTATTGTATCTCATATTGTGAATACCTTCACAATGAATTGCCTGATATTGCACTACCTTGAATAAGTAATGCTTCACCAATGGAGAAGACCATTGTTACTTATTCTCGGTGGATACCACCACCCAGATGGCCATCTCCATTGGTGAAGCATTACTTATTCGAGGTAAGGCAATACCAAGCAACTTGTTGTGAAGGTATTCACTATATGAGATATGATAAAAATGATGCTATTTTACCTATTTGGTAATTCACTTATGAAAAAACATGATGCAATTGAACTAACCTTTTTGTTAAGTAAGAGTTTAGCTTAATTATTGCATAAACTGTAATGCTTTTTACGCAAAATTGATTTGATAACAATTTATTGCTGTTATTTATACATCACATACCTCAAAATCAATTTTAGTACCTCAAAATCAATTCCTAAACATCATCAATGCATGCATGTCCACACAAATACATCCATGGTGAGACAATATCCACCAAAGCAAGAAGTAAAATTAGTTATAAACATAAATATGCAAGTCATGAATATTATCTTTTATAAATCAATACATGTTATTCTAAAAACATCGTGCATTAAAATTAATTACCTGCAACATTGTACCATGCAGCTCCATTGGTAATTCCATGTGGAAATGACTCATTCTTTTCTTCCTTACAGGGTAAACCCTGATGCATTGTCTTGTGATTCTAGAAAAAAGTATTCTTAACGTCAACGTAAATTTCCAGGAAATTATTTCATTTTTTATTTGAAAAAATAAATATATAAAATTAATAAGAGGAGAATAGCATTAGTAGAGGCATACAATGCAAGAAAGCAAGCTTATGCAGCATCAGCCAAAAAAAAAAACCACCCTCTCATTTCACCCCTCCATTCATTCCAAATGCCTGTCCAGCTCAGCCTTAAATTTATTCACACTATCAACTTCCACAACAGGAGATGGAAGTCTGTTCCAGCAATCAATTACCTGCTGGGTAAAGGCAAATTTCTGGACCCTCTATTCTACAGCTGTCTTTCCTCAATTTGAATCTATGCCCCCTCAGGTTCTTAATCTGAGCACAAGAGGAAGAATCCCATCAGCATTCAGCGCACTCAACCCATTTAAGGCCTTATACACCTCAATCAGATCACCTCACATGTGCCTACTCTCCAGGTGCTGCAAATTGAAGAACTTAAGCCTTTCTTGGTAAGCACACCCCTTTGTTCCCCTTCTTTGTACTCATTTTGGCAACTCTACATCCTTCCAAAAATACGGCCTCCAGACCTGTACACAGTACTCAAGGTGTGGCTTGACCATTGCCTTGTACAATGGGATAATCACCTCCCTGCCCCTGCTAGAAAAATTCCTATATATCATTGACAAGACTCCATGACCTGCCCTGGCAGCCCATCTGCACTGCTCGCAAACTTCATATCTGACTGCACAATTACTCCCAGCTCTTTTTCACTTTCCACTTCCCTGAGTGTAGTACCACACAGTTGGTAGGTTTCTTTTGGGTTATTCTTGGGTTATTAATAATAGAAGTATAAGAAGTATGTAAGGGTATTTTGAACAATTCAGGCAGAAATGTGTATTAGTGTCAGGATACCACTTTTAAGAATCAAAAATCTAGAACACTCATGAAAGAACGATGTGACTACACCTAACATCTTCATACAATTATTTTTCTCAACCAAAGAGACACACCTGTTTTTAAGAATAGATAGATCATGCCTCTGAACCCCCATAAAGTAATTGGTCAGTTTTAATAGTAAAAGCACAAGAAATATGAGCTTCTAAACAAGCAATACCTAGGGTTAAAAAAAAGCAATCATATAGGCTGCATAACTGAAAATCATATGGACGTACAATTTTTGAGTGCTGCTTTCAAAGGCACCCTGACATTCCCCCCTGCCACCCACCCATATATAACATACTACATTTTAGAAATATGAAAAATGTGATCAATTCAGATGGATCTGCTTCAAACTCTCCTTGACACTGTACACCAATTCAAATGCTTCTGCAACTTCAGGAAGCCTTCCTGATAGATTTTTTTGGAATTGTTAAGTGTTATATGTTAAATTATTCAGAACATAACACAGTTCCTGTGTTATGTTCTGAATAATTCCCAAGTTCTTAATAATTAATTCAAGTGGCTTTAAACTTGGGAAATAAAAAAAAAGAAATCAAAGGGATTAAATATGGTGAGCATGCTGATGGTTACCACAGTAATGGAATTCCTCACAAGAAATTTTGAATAGAAAGCAGTAAGTGTGCAGGGGCAGTCATGATATAATTACCAATTTCCTGATGCCTTTTTCAAACCATTTAAAGAACTGCACAATTGTTCTAGAACTGTTTTGTAGTATTCCTGGTTCACCATTTGATCACACGATAACTCATAATGAAAAATTACCAACCAGTCAAAAAATACAATAAGCACAATCTTCGCATTTGATCAAGTTGGTTGTCTTACATTTATGATGTTTGGAGAAGATTGAGACTTCTATTAAGAAGACTGAGCCTTTGTTCACAGGTCACATACATCAAACCATGATTGAAAACCAGTAATGATGTTAAAAACAGCAAAAAGTCGGTTAGCAGCACATTAAAAAATAACCTGACATGCAAGACTGGTCTCAGATAGTTTTCAGCGGGACTAACTGATGATGATAACTGCAAATTCTAAATTCAAACACTACTAAGCTTTTTATACCAATTAAGAGATATTGTTCAATGGTAAGGCCTAAATTGATGTCAGATGTACTGATGAGACAAATAGATGAGAATAAAAATGCATGGGATGATTGGTTGGTTGTGGGGTTTTTTGGCGCATTAGCAACTAAGGTATGCATGGGATGCCTATAAATTATCAAGGGACACAGAAACCTACAGTATGTACGAACTGGTCTGCAATCAAGGCACTAAGTGATTCAGACAAGCTACGACAGAAAAAAAAAGTTTCTGCATAAGAACACAAAGAAAACTGCAAAGAATTCTTTGCTTTATACTAGAAGGAAAGGGATGAACACATGGGCCTACTCGATATGAATGGAATAACTATTAACGATCTTCTTTAGGCTGCTGATAAACTGAATAAATATTTTGCATTTACATTTATCCATGAGCGAAGTCTTTAGGAATGACGGTTAGAATTATACCAAGTTATAACTGGCACCAGCCAAAAAATAAAATAAAAATTCTTCCTGTTTCACCCATCCATTCACTCCAAAAATTTGTCTAGTTCAGCCTTAAATTTATTTAAGCTATCAACTTTCACAACAACAACAACAACAAGTGGAAGTTTGCTCCAGCAATCAACCACCAGCTGGCTAAAGGCAAATTTCCACACATCTATTCCACAGCTGTTTTTCCTCAATTTGAATTTATGCCCCCACAGGTGTGGAATCTGAGCAAGAGGAAGACTCCCATCAGCATTGAACTTGCTCAAACCATTCAAGGCCTTATACACCTCAATCAGATCACCTCGCAGGTGCCTAGTCTCCAGATGCTGTAATTTGCAGAAGTTAAGCCTACCATCATAACAGCAACCCCTTGTTCCATTCACTAATCTCATTGCCCTTCTCTGTAACCGTTCTAGTAGCTCAACATCTTTCCTAAAATGAAGCCTCCAGATCTGTATGCAGTACTCAAGGCATTGTGAATTTGTGATAACTGAGAATAAAGTAGATGAGAAATTTTTGAGGCTAAAAATTAATAAGAATCCTGGGGCTCATGGAATCTATCTAATTATATTAAGAGCAGCAGCAAAAGATGTAAGCAAACCTTTGACCAATACTATAAGAGCAGTCCATAAGGACTCCTGCTGACTTCTTGGATTCAGGGGAGTTCCTTACAGACTGCAGATGTGCAAATATCTTTCCTATTCACAAAGAAGGGGGGATCAAAGTCAGTAATTACAGACCTGTAAGCTTTACTTCTGTTTCCAAAGAAACTAACAGAGTCCGTTATTAAAGAAGTAATGCAGGATCATCTTGACAAGAATATGGCAATTGCAGCATGGATTTGTTAATGGGAGATAATGCCTGACCAATCTGGTTAGCTACTGTAACATAGGAACTGGCATTACAGGAGCTAAGCAAAGGAAATGGCTGCAAAAAATTATTTTGACAACCAAATACATTTCAACAAAGCTTTGACACCATTCAATACGAAAGCATGCTGTACAAACTGGAGCAGTGTGGTATTAGAGCTAAGTTACTGCTATGGATAAAGGAATGTTTGAGTGCCGAAGTGTATACAGGCAAGGGGAGCTGCTAGCAGTTAGGTGGGGGATTAAGACCATTAGCCAATGGAATGTTGCCAAGTTTTCTACCTTGGATCCAGTGGTTCTTGTGTAGTGGTGGCCTTTGCTCTCATACTCCGAACATCATGCATGCTGGTTTTGGGGGTCTGGAGGGTGTTGAATGTGGGCCACTCCTCTGGATATCTGGACTATTTTCTTTTCTTGGTTTTTCATTTCTTCTTCGATTTACTTTTCAAAAAGGTTGAAATATTGCAAGTTGAATTCAACCCACAATTTTTGATATTCTTATTGCAATTTTCTTATTATGGGTTGAATTTAACCCACAATTTTTGATATTCTTATTGCAATTTTCTTATTATGGGTTGAATTTAACCCACAATTTTTGATAAGAAAACCGAAGAAGAAATGAAAAACTATGAAAAGAAAATAGTATAGATATCTGGAGGAACAGCCCAAATACAACCTCCCCCTCCAGACCCTAGAACCACTGCACACCAACCCTGATGTCCAGAGTATGCGAGCAAAGGTCAACACTACACAAGAACCACTGGATCCATGGTAGAAAACTTGGAAATATTACATTGGCTAATGGTCTAAATCCCCCACATATAAATTAACAGCTGGCAGCTCCCCTTGTCTACATGCACTTCAGGTTTCAAGGAGCATCGGATTGGAGTCTGATAGCAAGTGAGAATGTAATTTTTATGCATTTGGTTTTACTTAATCTAATATCTATTTTCTATATGTGCCCCTTGCCTATATGCACTTCAGATTTCCAGGAGCATCGGCAAGAGGAGTCTGACAGTAGATGAGAATGTAATCTTTATGCATTTGGTTGTTGTTGTTGTGGGGGGGGGAGTTTCATGGTGCATAAGCTACTTTGGCTATAATGCACCTATTCGTTTATAATAAAAAGGAAAAGAGAAAGTATCGTACTGTCTAAAAAGTCCTTAATCAGAAATGATTAAAAATTCTAGTTTGCTTGAAAAAGCAGAAAAATTCAGATATATTGGCCTTGTCACCAATCAAATTCTCTAGAGTTATTGGTTATTGAAGGATAACCAGTAAATGTAGGGTTGAAATTCTGTCTTGTTTATAACAGAGGCAGTCAATGAGAATGTGTTTTTAACAGTCATATTTATATAGCAATGTGGAGACACTGTGGTGGATCATCTCCTGTGAGTAAATGAAGGTAATTGTTATTCAAATATTCAAATTTGTAACCCTTTGTGTTTCTCTGTTCCCCCAACAACATGGTCTGATGATGGGTATCAGTAAGATACCTGAAATGTCATCTTAAATTGTCTAGTGATTTAAGCGATTAGTTTGATAAACTATATTATTAATTTCACGTAGTATGAGTGGTATTAATTATAGCAATTTAGTAGTTTCAGAGTTTTAACAGTCCAATCTGCATTTAGAAATGCAGATTGGAGTGAAAAATTGATGACAAAGTGAAAAATGATGACAAAGCAGGGTTGTTTTTGCCTCATGAATTATTGTGCTTAAAAGTAGATTTGCTGTACTGGTGGGAAAAAAATGAAAGGTTATTACTCTTTTTATTCACATCTGAATAAAAATGGAAAAGACTTTAGTCATAGGAAATGCTGCCTCATCAAATAAATAAACACCCTCTATACACCTTGTAATCTAATAACCAGCAGGGATAAATCTAAATTGATGATTAGCATAAAACTACACTGATGAATTTATCAATAAACTAAAAAAATGCCCGACAATATGTAAATTGGAAGCTAGAAAATGTCTATAGGATGCTTGCAGAGAGTTTAGACAACGTTCTAATGATATTAAGAGTAGGAGACCGGCAGAATTACTTAACAAGTACAGGTCACTGTTGAAAAAAAGCCGTGAATTAGGGTTGAATTTGAAAGTGTCTGCAATTCTGCCCAGACACGATACGAGGGAGTATATGATGAGAGCCTTGTCGATCAATTCAGCCCTGAAAAGATTGTGCAAGACTCAAGGGGTAGAATTTTTTTTCAGCCTGGTCTGTACTTGTTAACAGGATAGACTGCTTCTACAGGGATGGGATACACTTAAATAGAAAGGGTGCAAGAATATTTGCTGATGCTATCGAGGCAGTGTTAGGTGGGTCGGAAAACTGCTAGCTTTGGGGGATACAAGGACTAATAGATTAACAGTAGCCACTGGCAGAGGTGAAAGTGATTCTTACACTGGTTCTATTGCAATGAGCAAAAGCCTGGAAAACAAGATGCAGGATATTTCAGAGACTGCTGGGAGTCATTGCGGTACAAGTAAACATATGGGTTGTGTTAGGGTAGCTAAGAATAGGAATAGGTGCATGTATACTTGCGTGTACACCAATGCTAGGAGTTTGGTAAATAAATTTGATGAATTTGAGGTATTGCTCAAAGCATCAAAGGTGGATATTGTTGGGATATCAGAGACATGGTGTCACACAGATATAAGGAATGCAGAACTGCAATTTGGGGAGTACAACATCTACAGAAAGGATAGACAGGATGCTATTAGTTAAGAAACACATAAAATCCAAGGAAGTGAAGCCAGTCGACATCGCTGGAAAGTGCAGTGTTGAGTCAGTTTGGTGTGACATAAGCATTGGGAGATCAAAATTGAGAGTAGGAGTGGGCTATAGGCCTAATGACTCTAATGAGTATAATAAGAAACTATACAGGGAAACAGAGTGGGCCAGTAAATCAGAGAGTCATATAATGAGGGATTTTAATTTCCCAGATATTGACTGGAATTTGTGGGTTGGTCACTCACACACTAGCAAGGCTTTTGAGGATTTATTGGATGATTGTTTTCTACATCAGCATGTTCGGGAGGCAACTAGAGGGAGTAATACTCTTGATTTGATTATCAGTAGTGATTTTTCATGCATTAAGAATCTGCAGATAAAAGAACTACTAGGTGGCAGTGATCATAGTGTGCTGAAGTGGGATTTACTCAAAGAGGTAACTACCATCAGGGGTAAAGGGAAGGGTTATTGCTTTCATAAAGGCGACTACGATGGTCTGAGACAGTATTTAAGTTCTATACAGTGGGACCAACTGATGATGTTACCAACAGCAAATTCAAAATGGGAAGCATTCAAAGAACTTATCTTGGAAGATACTAGGCTTTACATACCAACTAAGAAATACTGTTCAAGGTTTAGGCCTAAATGGATGTCAGATGAACTAACGAGACATAGGGCAGTGAAGAAAAATGCATGGGATACATATAAATTAACACGTGACACAGAAGCTTATGATAGATATAAGTTGATCTGTAACCAAGTCACAAAGGAGGTTAGGCAGGCGAAGGCAGATTAAGAAATCTTTGGCAAGGGATGCAAAGAGTTCTTTACTTATGTAAACTCTAGAAGGAAGGAGATGAATCAGATTGGTCCACTTGATATCGATGGTTCTAATGTTGATGATCCTGCTCAGGTAGCTAACAAACTAAATGAATATTTTACATCGACATTCACACATGAGGAGTTATTCAGCGAGGGGAATGCCAGAGGTGTATTCAACTCTGGCAGTAAGCTAGATAATCTTGTAATAACTGAGAGTAAAGTGGAGGAGAAATTGTTGAAGATAAACACAAGGCACCCGGGGTGGATGGATGGGATCTATCCAGTTATATTAAGGAAGGCAGCAAAGGAAGTAAGCAAGCCCTTAGCCATAATTATGAGAGCTTCCTTGGACTCAGGGGAGGTAGTACCCTTGGACTGGAGATGTGCAAATGTGACCCCAATTCACAAAGGAGGATCAAAGGGCAACACAAATAATTATAGACCTGTTAGTTTAACTTCTGTTCCAGGAAAATTAATGGAGGCACTGGTTAAAGAAGCACTGCAGGATCATCTAGACAAGACTTCAGTTATAGCTTAGACACAGCATGGTTTTGTTAAGGGGAAGTCTTGCCTGACCAATTTGATTGGATACTATGATGCAGTCACAAAAGAACTGGATGCAGGGAATACCTTTGATATTATATACTTGGATCTTAGAAAGGCTTTTGATACTGTTGCACATGGAAGACTGCTGCACAAATTGGAGGCAAATTGCGGCACTGGAGGCAAATTGCTGCTAAGGATAAAGGGGTGGCTGAGGGGGAGAAGACAGAGAGTGGTAATCAATGGACACTGCTCATCGCGGACTAATGTTATTAGTGGAATCCCTCAGGGTTCAGTGTTGGGTCCATTATTGTTTTCTGTATTTATAAATAATATTGATGATGGTATATCAAGCTTAATGTCCAAGTTTGCAGACGATACAAAGGTTGGCAGGGTTGTTAAGGACACTACTAATGCTATGCTGCTGCAACAGAATCTGGAAAGGTTGAGCAGATGGGTTGAGAGGTGGCAAATCAAGTTTAACATTAACAAATGTAAAACACTACATATGGGAAACAGCAACCCCCAGAGCAACGTATCAACTCTGTGGTACTACACTGATAGTGGTAGAGAATGAAAAGGACCTGGGGTCCTTTTCATTCTCTACCTTGTGCAGGCAGATATGAAGTTCTCTGACAGTGCTGACTGGCTGCAAGAGTAGCTCATGGTGTCTTGTCAATGATATATAGGAATTTTTCTAGCAGGGATAAGGAAGTGATTATTCCCTTGTATAAGGCAATGGTCAGGGCACACCTTGAGTACTGTATACAGGTCTGGAGGCCTAATTTCAAGAATGATGTAGAGCTGCTGGACCGAGTACAGAGAAGGGCAACAAGATTAGTGAATGGAACAAAGGGTTGCTCTTACGAAGAAAGGCTTAAGTTTTGCAAATTACAGTGTCTGGAGACTAGGCACCGGCGAGGTGATATGATAGAGGTGTATAAAGCTTTGAATGGTTTGAGCATGCTCAATGCTGATGGGATTCTTCCTCTTGCTCAGAATAATCACCTGAAAGGGCATAAATTCAAATTGAGGAAAGACAGATGTAGGATAGATGTGTGGAAATTTGCCTTTAGCCAGCGGGTAGTTGGTTGATGGAACAGACTTCCATCTCTTTTTGTGGAAGTCGATAGCCTAAATAAATTTAAGGCTCAACTGGACAGGTATTTCAAACGAACGGAAGGGTGAAGTGGAAGTGTGTTTTTTTTTTTTTTTTGGCTGATGCTGCATAAGCTTGCTTTGTTGCATCATATGCCTCTACTAATGCTAATTCCAGTGTTACAGTTCTAATATTTCCCCAGTCAGAATTGTTTACACAATCTTTTATATAAAACAAAGTGAATCTAATCATGTAGGAAAGTTTTCTCAATCTATTTTGTTTAATCATATGTATGACATTGTTATTTAAAAGTAGTAGTAGTAGTGGTGGTGGTGGTGGCATGTGATGCAAGAAAGCAAGTGTATGAGCTTATGCAGAATCAGCCAAAAAAAAAAAAAAAACACACCATTCCCTCCAAATGCCTGTCCAGTTCCTCCTTAAATTTATTTAACCTATCAACTTCCACAACGACAGATGGAGGTTTGTTCCAGAAATTAACCACCCGCTGGCTAAAGGCAAATTTCCACACATCTATTCTACATCTGTCTTTTCTTAATTTGAATTTATGCCCCCTTAGGTTCATAATCTGAACAAGTGGAAGGATCCCATCAGAATTCAGTGTGCTCAACCCATTCAATGCCTTATACACCTCAATCAGATCACCGCACAGGTGCCTAGTCTCAAGCCACTGCAATTTGCAAAACTTAAGCCTCTCTTGGTAAGAGGATCCCTTCATTCCCCTCACCAATCTTGTTGCCCTTCTCTGTACACACTCAAGCAAATCTACATCCTTCCTAAAATGAGGCCTCCAGACCTGTACACAGTACTCATTGCCTTACAGAGGAACAATCACCTCCTTTTCCCTGCTAGCAAAATTCCTATATATCATTGACAAAACCCCATGACCTGCCCTGGCAGCCTGTCTGCATTGCTCAGAAAACTTCAGATCTGACTGCACTATTACTCCCAGGTCTTTTTCATTTTCTACCACCTTGAGTATAGTACCACACAGTTGGTATGTTTCTCTGGGATTACTTCTTACATTTGTCAAAGTTAAACTTCAGTTGCCACTTCTTAGCCCATCTGCCCAAATTATGTTATGTTATTTGGATTTTAGGAGCATTAGCAACTAAGGCCATATTGCTCCGGGATATGCGTTGGTCATTCCCTGATCTTTCCGCATCCTCCGTATTTGGTGGTGACGGACTCGAACCCCGGTCTAATCAAGAAGCATGTGCTACGCACTGCTGCTCCTTCCCACCTGGCTACAGAGGCACCATGCACAAATTATCTAGATTCTGTTGCAGTAGCACACTGCCATTACTGTCATTAACAACCCTGCCAACCTTTGTATCATCTACAAACTTCGACACTAAGCCTGATATACCTTCATCAATATCCTTGATAAATATACAAAACAACACTGAACCCTGTGGGACTCCACTAATAACATTAGTCCATGAAGAGCAGCACCCATTAATTATCACCCTCTGTCTTCTCCCACTCAACCATCCTTTTATCCATTGTAGCAACTTACTCTTAATACCATTCTGCTCCAATTTGTACAATAATCTTCCATGCGCAACAGTGTCAAAAGCTTTCCTGAAATCCAAATACATGATATCAAAATTATTTTTTGCATCCAGTTCCTTTGGAACCACATCATAATATCCTATCAAAATTTGTCAGACAAGACTTTCCTTTAACAAACCCATGCTGTGTCTGAATTATTGCTGTAGTCTTGTCTAGACGATCCTGCAATGCATCTTTAACCATTGACTCCATTATTTTACCCTTAACAGAAGTTAAACTAACTGGTCTATAATTACTCGTGTCACCCTTTGATCCCCCTTTGTGAATTGGGGATACATTTGCACATCTCCAGTCTATGGGGACCTCCCCTGAATCCAAGGATGCTCTCATAATTATGGCTAAGGGTTTGCTTAGTTGCTTTGCCGCCTTCTTTAATATAACTGGATAGATCCCATCCACCCCAGGTGCCTTTCTTATGTTTAACTTCAACAATTTCTCCTCCACTTTGCTCTCAGTTATTACAAAATCTTTAAACATCCTGCTACAATTTGATAACCTTCTGACATTTTCTTTCCTTAATAACTCCTCATGTGCAAATGTAGATGAAAAATACTCATTCAATTTGTTTGTTATCTGAGCAGGATCATCAACAGTCGAACCATCGATATCAAGTAAACCAATCAGATTCATCCCCTTCCTTTCTTTTTAATAAGTAAAGAAATCCTTGCTGTTTTTATTAGCATCTTTTGCCAAAGATTTCTCGTAATCTGCCTTCGCCTGCCTAACCTCAAAGCAGGTTAGGCAGGCAAAGGCAGTAAAACTATACTAAAATAATTTTAGTAAAGTTTTATTGCCACAATTTAAGGTATATTATGATTTATTTGCAATAAATTAATATTATTTACAGAAAAAAGGAAGGTTTTATGAATTTTGCCATAATTTCTACTTACCACCAAAAAAAAAAATCATTCTGACAGCTTAAAAAGAAAAAAATAAGTTAAAGGGAAGATTTTCCTTTGGGAAGGGGTAGGATAATAAATATTACACTGTAATAACACAAAGCTTTTAATAACTTATGGGTCTCACAGAAACACAAAATTCACACTTAAAATGATATATTTATTTCCAATTTGCGATTATCAAATTTTAAATCAGTACTTAATGCTATAACAAAGAAAATGGAAAATACTCATTATTTTAGAAGTTGATTTTTGTTCTTCTAAGAATGCAAATGAAAAGTAAAAATAAAGCATGTAATAAAATAATATGACAATATAGTCAGATAAACATACAAATAACTGTATTCTCCAAATTTCAAAAAAAATGAAACCATGTTGCAATGTATTATTAAGAATTTATTTAATTAATCTACATTAGTACAATATGGTGTGTGAACTGAATGGCATACTTAAAGCAAATTAAAGTAACAAACTTGGAGACAGGGAATATAAATAAAAATGACATGAAAATATTTAATTTATTTATAGTGCACAGTCAGGTTCAGAGAAGTACTCATTGTATTTAATGCAGATCAATCAAATAAGTTTTGAGTCAATGCACTGTTAGATGGTTAATTTTTTTTGAAAATGTTAGAATATTTCATTCTTGTGCAATGAATTAAATTCCTTGATTAATTCATTGCATAACAAATTTAGAAGCAGCATAATAAATTTCCATTTACACTCTGTATTGGGGCCAGAGGAGTTTATAACTTTATTGTAACTGTTCTATTGCAGCCGACATATCAGTGCAACAATTAACAATGGGCAATGCACTTTATAACAACATAAGGCTTTGCTCTTGTAATGTGTGCACACAGGCTAATTATTAATAGCAATTAATAAAATCCCTGAAATAAATTTATTGAATTATTTATACATTTTATCATTCAAATCTAAAATGTTGCTGAAACTAAAATTACATAAAACTAAAGAGGGAGGTACAGAAACTTGTGATTTTCACACTTCCACAAATAGGAGTTTCCTATAATAAAGTCACTCACTGCACAATGAAATATGTTAAATGCTAATGGTATTCAGCATTTTATGCACTTTTCTTTTATTGTCTCTAAAAAAAATTCTAAAGCATTAAGCTGCTATCACTTTATGCATCAATAAATCTAGCTTGCCTTGTTATATCTCCTTTAAAGAAGCGATAATACTTAATATAATGAGTTTTCAGAGATATCTGCAACTTTTAATTGGAAAATGGACTCAAATTATTTTCCCTAATATAGAAAGTTTTAAATAACCAACTGAAATAGAAGGGATGGTTGAAATGTTTGTGGCCTCAATATGAAGGGTATATCTGAGGAGTCTGGTAATGTCACTTTTCAACACAATTTTCTTTCGAATCAATACGCCTTTGAGAATGATATTGCAATGCATTGATTCCAGCTGCAAAGAAACTTTTCTCTTGGGCCTCCAAGAATGCATCCACTGCAGCAATAATGTCACCGTCAGTGGAAAAGTAATGCCAGCCAGGTATTTTTCAAATGAGGAAATAGATAAAAGTCTGATGATGAATATATGATGAAACTTAGATGACGAAACTTAGTGAATATGGCGGATGGTCCAAAATTGCAAAGCCACACCCATACAATGCGGCCATGACAATGACAAACTTGTAGGCAAGTGCATCATCCTAGTGGAATCAGACACTTTTTCTGAGTTTTCCTTGGAATTTGTCTTTGATGTTTTCAGGCATTGCCTCACAAGGTCTGCATAACATGCCTTTATGACTACCTGGCCTTTCTAAAGGCAATTCACTAGAAACACTCCATCAGCATCCCAAAAAAAATGATGCCGTCACCTTGCCAGCAGAAGGAATCAACCTGGCTTTATTTGAAGAGAGAGAGAGAAAAAGAGTTCTATTTCCATTGTTTAGACTGCTCCTTTGTCTCTGGCTAAAAGTGATGGTCCCATGTCTCATCCATGATCACAAACCTTGCAGGGGAATTTCCTGGATCTGCTTGAAAGTGATGTAAATGTTCACTTGACTTGACAACTCTTGTGCATTTTCGGTCTGCTATTAACAACTTTGGGGCTTCATGCTGACACCTTTTTCCATAGCAATAATGTGTTATTATGTGGTAGATGTGTTGCCCCAGATGCTGGCAATGAACCAAACTGTCACTCATCACTACATCATGCACACTGTCAACAACTTCTGGCGTGATGGACATTGCAAGTCTTCCAGGCTCTCCCTCCCTTGTTTAAAAAATTCTGCTGCCCACTTCTTAACCACTGAATAGGAAGGGGCATCCTATCCCAATGTTGTAACCATATCCTCATGAATTGCCTTTGGCAATAGTTCCTTTTTCCCAAATATTGGATGACTGCACGGTGACTGATTTTGTCCATCTTTCCTTATTCACACAACTTTGTTGACTTTAGGACCTGTAATCAAAAAAAGATGTTGTTGAAACTGCATGAAACTTAGTGGTTACTGTTTGAAGTGTTATACATTAAGTACAGAAATTTTTAACACTGTACCACTGTCCTTTCTTACTCAGGCTATAAACTTTTCAAATGCCCCTCATATTAAATAATAATATCCTAGTCCTGTTTGCAATGTAATTGATTTTATTTGGACATTGCTGCCTGGTGCCTTCTACAACAATGTCATCATAACCTCATGCATTCCATTACTGGTAAACAAGTGATGCTTCTGAAACTGCACATCATGTCATATCTATTGGACATTCACTTGATTTAACAGCATATCAGCTGTGGATGCTCAGATGAAATTTTTAAATTCTAAGTTTCTGAAACAATTAGTATTTAATCAAAATCTAAACACAGCATTCTGTTAGAATTATTTTAATCACCTTTAATCCTTCTGGTGGTACCTCTCTTCTTCCCAGAACTTACATTACTCTTCCTTACTTATTCCATTCTCTCATCAATTTCTCTGATGTTTACTAAAAAACATGTCAAGCTTTTAAACTTTCTTGTCAACTTAATTTACATGAATGTGAATATTAATGATTGAAGGTTTTATTTCGAGTGGATAATTTTAACTGGCTATTCCCAGGCCTTATCTTATGCTTACTGATTTTTTACAGACTGCTGACAATGGTTATTAATGAAAACTATTTTTAATTTGAATATACCATTATGTGTTTTAAAAGAATTTTTAAAACAAACTGCATTACACAGTAAGCTGGCAATTTAATAAAATTAAACTATATTCATAATCTGTAACAAAATAAAATTATATAATAATTACACATTGATTGGACCAGTGCTAAAAGACAAAATTGTGCCTTTTGGTTCTATAAATATTAGTCAATGTTATCAAATTTCTAATTTACTACTTACTGCAATGTAGTGCAAAATTCTTCAAATTAGTATTCCCACATCTAAAATGACCTTTTGTAAATTTGTTTTAAATATGTGTTTCTAGACTTCTCAAAGTGGATTAAAAGGAATCAAATTGTTACCATAGTCTGATCAAGCCTAGATAGATGAAGAATCAGTACAATACAAGTTGTCTAGTGAAAATGTAAAGCTGATAGTTGACAAATCTAATGATTATGGGGAATATGATTAAAATCTCTTAAGACAACTTGAATAGGCAAGAAAGGATGAAAGTTTCATTATGGGTGACTTTAAACTTAACCCTCATCAACATGGAATTCATAGTGAAGTAATACACTAAGTAGGATGAGAGTTTTGAATCACCTGAGCAAATATTACTTATTTCAACATGTCAGTAAAAATACAGGAGCTCCAAGTATCCTTTACTCGCTCCTGACTAAGGATCCAAGTGTTATCAAAGACATAACAGTGGAGGAACCACTATCATGTTATAAAATGGGTAGAGTCCTAGGAAATTTTGGTGGTTAAAGGTAAAAAAAAAATTCAGTTTCTTATTTTCATGGCAGAGTTTGTTGCCCATATCAGCATGTGGCAGTTGTCCATAGAACTGTATATTCATGTGCCCATTTGCTTGTTGTGTGAGCTGAAAAACCTGTAAAAACTCAGCTCAGATCTACCAACCGTGGCCTAAAATGAATACAACTTGAGAAACTCCTGCAGTCAGTAAGAATTGAGCCCCAGATCCCATTTCTAAATGAGAAGCAAATATCAATGTACCATGCCAACAAGATCAGAGGTCAAAGGCAAAAAAAAAAAGGCTTTCAATTTTAAGAGGGATGACTATAATGAGTTGAGGGTAGGTTCTGTCAACTAGGGTGATTTCAGGCCACTAGATACAAATGTCTGTGAAAAGTTAAAACAAATTATTCTGGATGATACAAACACATTTCTTCCAGTGAAAAAGCATTACAAAAGGAGGATGCCAAAATGAATGACAAGGGAGTTGACAGATCTTATACAACTAAAAGAGAAAGTATAGGATGGTTACAGCTTATTGCATAACGCTGCCACATATTGAAATAAGCAGATATGCAGCATACTATGGATCAGGTAAGAAAAGTGAAAACTGAATATGAGAAATCACTGGGGGAGGGGGAGAACTAACAACTGGAACAAGACATTTTTTCATATGTTGATATGTGTTAATACAAAAAAAAAAAACCAACAGATAGTTGGTAGACTGAAAAACTGGTCAACAAGACCCCACTTGATATGTTAGTTATCATGGAAAACAGTTATTAAGAGCCTTAATAAATTAATTTTATTTCTTTTACTTATTTTGTTAATTTCAAATATAAAATATAAACAAGTTAGTTACCATATACAGTGTGTTACATTTCAGCATTAGTAAACAGTAACAATTCATGAGTTATAACAAAAAAAAAAAGAGCAAAAAGCAAGAACTTTTATGTGTAAACCAACAAAATTTCTTTTCTGCACATTTGCTACCTTGCCCATTCATTCCTCCAATCAGTGCATAATATCCAGTGTTCTAGCTACAATATATTAACCCCAGGGGCTCACATCTGGTGAGTATGGGCTTGGCACACCCAGGTTCCTGAGCTGGATATCATCATTCTTCTCTCTCTCTCTCTCTCTCTCTCTCTCTCTCTCTCTCTCTCTCTCTCTCTCTCTCTCTCTCTCTCTCTCTCTCAGAATTTTTTTTTTTTTTTTTTTTTTTTTTTTTAATTCTATTTTATTCAATAATCTCATTATGCAATCACACTTGTTCCATCATGCCTGCCACTATTCAACACAAATTTGCAAGCCTTTTGGGAATGCTTTTAGGCAATCCATGTTTTAATGGATTTCTTGAATCAAACTGTTTTACTTTCATGTACCATTTAATTTTGGAAATAGCTAAACAGATGAATAAGGTGGGTGCATCACAATAGGAATGTTTAAGTCAGGCAAGAATTTCCCTTCAGGAAAATTCTTGCCTGACAAATCTGATTAATTACTATGATAGAATCATAAAGCATTTAAATGCTGGAAACAATTTCAGTTAAGAATTTGATTTGGTCTCCAATGAGAGGTTACTGCACAAAGTAGAGCATGCTGAGATTTCTGGGAATAATATCCTTCTTAAGTGCATCAGAGACTGGCTAAATAAAAGGAGACAGAGTGTGGTAACTGATGGATTTATTTTCTTCCATGATATTGATATGGGTATACAGGGAAAGTTGTCAAAGTTTGTTGTATTGTTCATTGATAATACACCCTAAGCCAGGAAGGCTTAGGTTGTACTATCAATGATCAATAATATCTTTTCCAGAAGGGAGACAGTTGTTATTATTCCTATTTATAAAATAACAGTGACTTCGTTTGGAATACTGTATTCAGGTATGAAAGCCTCACTTAAAAAAAGTACAGAGAACTTCTAGAGAGGGTCCAAAGAAGGGAAACCAACTTGGCTGGAAACTCTATGCCTTGTCCCAAACTTATATGGACTGCAGAGCACAAGATTATGCCTCAGATGTGACATGATATAGAGATGTTTAAAGACCTGAAAATAATAAGCAAAATAAATGAGGGAATTATTTTTGCAATTGTAGGTGAAAGTGGAACAAAGGGATGCAAACAAAATTTTGGTAAGCAATAGAAAATTATATCTCATAAGGTTCACCTTTGGGCAGTATGTTGTTCATCAGTAGAATAAGTTGCCTTTCAAAGTAGTTGAGGTAGAGTGAGAAAGTGGCAAAGTTAAAAGGTAGAATTGAATGTGCAGTTACTTTGCTTCCTTGTATCACTTGACCTGATTATACAAATACTAACATAACTACGGAGTGCTCCTAAGATTTCAGCATAATAAATAAGCAGGAGGTGCAACTTAAAATCAACTGCAAAATTTGAACCAAGCAACAGGTTAGTTTCTTCTTTCCTGGTTTTAAAAACCCAGACAGGTTTTGATTCCATTGATCTGGGATCTAGCTGAAGATTTTCTCGAGACACTGGCAGAAACCACAGATATCTTCAGTGTCAATGAGACTGCCGTTCTTTTTGGAAGAAACCTTTAGCTGCCTGTTAATCAGCACTAGCAGCTTCATATTGCACCCTTAGGGTGCAATATGAAGGATCCAAGACATACATAGTTTTGAAATTTCATCCTTTCATCTCTCTCTCTCTCTCTTTTTCTCTCTCTCTCTCTCTCTCTCTGCTGCTGGTCTTTCACTGTCTCAAATAGACTCAAAGCCTTGGACTGAGTAGTATCAAGGTTTAAATGCACATGACATTTCATTTGTTTTCAAATTTCATTTCAAAGAAATGGCTTTCCATTTCTGCCAAATGTCCTGCACATTTTCTTATAACTGCTAATTGCAGTGGACTGCACCATTAATTTCAACACTAATCCTAGTCTTTCATTTAAGGACTTTTTTGCATAGTTGTGCAAGGAAGGTGTAGTTGCCTTCTCGTTTCTGGCTTCAGCAATCTACATTCACTAAGTGTTATTAGGCACATTTGCATGCATATATATATATATGAATACCTGTTGTCTTCGCCATGTCCATCCATCTGCATATAACAGAGGCTCTTCCAGTGAACAGAATTTCATGAAATGTTTTTAGCATTAGTTGAGGCATATGATGCAAGAAAGCAAGCATATAAAGCATCAGCCAAAAAAAAAAAAAAAAAACTTTCCATTTCACTCATCCAGTCACTCCAAATGTTTGTCTAGTTCAGTCTTAAATTTATTTCAGGTATCAACTTCCACAACAACAGATGGAAGTCTGTTCCAGCAATCAACTACCTGCTGGCTAAAGGCAAATTTCCACACATCTATTCTAAAACTGTCTTTCCTCAACTTGAATCTATGCTCCCTCAGGTTCTTAATCTCAGCAAGTGGAAGTATCCCATCAGCATTGAGCCTGCTCAAACCATTCAAGGCCTTGTACACAGTGGTGAACTGTGAATATTTTAACAATGGGCTCGCAGTTTTTCCGACTTTCTACTGAGTAAATTTGATAGGTCACGGAAATGACTTCATCCGCGGCTTCCACAAGAGGTGCTTCCCACGCTCGCACTATTAGTAGTGTGATTAGAGTGAGTGATGCATTTTTTGCGACCAGTATGATATCTCGAGTCAGGGGCGGATTTAGGGGAGTGGACAGATGCGGCTTATTACCCCCTTAACCATGCGTATAAGTGAAAGTGTAAAACGTTCCTAGGTCTATCTTAAAAAAAAAAAAAAAAAAAAAAAAAAAAACTTAAAAAGCTGGTCGTCATGCCTCGCCTTACGATGATAACTGGATATGACAGTGTCTGGAGTTCTAACTTTTTAGAATTTTTGAATAGTATAACGATGCAATCATGCTTCCTGAAGTAACTACTGCAGTAAGTATGATTGTAACAATACAAATATTTGTCAACAATTTCTTTTTTCGTCTCACATTTTCGTTACATTCCATTGTTAGGTTTCCCTAACAGCTGCGTATGTCGCTTCAGCTACAAGATCAGTACATCAATCAGTGCAATTTTACAGAGATATTTAGATACGTTGCACTCGCAAGTATACATCTCTTACTTTAGTTATCATAAATCCATTGTATCCAGAAATTATGAAAATCTGTGAATGATCAATAAAACATTTACAATACAAAAGTTCTTTTATTTCGTAATCGATATATACAAATCAAAAGAAACGTGAAGGATGTTTCGCATAAACCATCTACTGTGTGTGCTTGGCACATGCACAACTTTTTTATTCGTCTTTTTTTAACAACTAGGGAAATATAATGGATACATTTTTTTTCATGATGAAATTTTAATATTGTGAATAAAAAATAACATGAAATATTTCCCATATTACAAATAATATAAAAACTATCACAAAACATATCACAATATAAAAACAAATATTACATAAAAAACAAACACTCTAGAAAAAGTAAACAAAAATCACAGATTAGATGAAAAAAATTATTTCACAAATATTCAAGAAAAATTTATTCTAAAAATTGCTAAATTTACTTCTTTATTAATATTTGTTTTTGATTTTCAATAGCTGAGCAATGATTACAGAGGAATGATTTCACGTAATGATCCGGATCAAATTGAAGCAATAGTTTTCCATTTAGATGTCATAATCTGCAACATGTTTAATTGTCAATATTATTCATTCATTTGCTCAATATTATTCATTACACTGAAAGCTCGCTCAGCTTCAGTACTGCTAATCGCAATGGTTTCAAAGATATTTTCTGGCTTTCTTAATTGAAAAGGTAATTTCACTCGATTTTAAAGATAAACTGTCTTCAACAAAATCTCTAAAATCATTAATTTTTATTTCATATTTTATCAGAAAACTTAAATTTCTTATTCAGTTTTCACCGTCTTGCCACCGAGATGAAAGTTCTTTCACATTCCACAATTTCGGGTAGCATATGTTTAAAATTTCTTTCAATGGTATCGTTATTTTCTTTATTTATTTTAAAATTGCCCTGTTGCATTAATAACTTATCCTTTAAGGATAGAACAATGCATTTAATAACTTGTCCCGGGGTAATTTTTTACTTTCGATTTTGATTCCTACAAATTCTTTCCACTTCAACATGCTCTCAATTTTAGCCTCATAATTTCCTTCAGAATTTTTTAAATTATCAATAGCACTGATAGTTCGAATAATTAATTTATCTGCTTTTACCATAGTGAATCTGTAAAGCTTCTGAAAGGTAAGAGAGCTCCTGCAGGATGTCAATCATTAGTGCTAAATGGGTAAGAAATTCCAAATTTAAAAGTCGATTTAATAATCCAGAATATTTAACTTCTGATTCAAAATGTTTGCACAAAGCGGGATGATTCCTCCAACCTACAACTGCCATCCGCAAGCTACAAGCTACTCATCGTGGCCCGAACACATGACCCAAGTTCTTTAGCAATCATCCTTAATTCACGCTGGTTTTTTGGTGATTGGTGATACTTTTTTTTTTTTTTTTTTATTATTGCCTGTATGCCATTATATTTTAGAACATTTTCTACACAGTAAAAGGCTCAGCAAAGTTTCAAAATCTGCCAACATTTCATCTTCATAAAGTTTATATAATATCTTATATAATATCCTCCCCCCTCTATGTTGCTATTCTCACTAGTTTTGAATACAGCGAAAATGTCGGAATCACATGGATATTCAGCTACTGTGACCATGTAAACATAGACCAGGAGAAATTTACTGAAAGGCATGAATCATTCACTTCTCCGAGAAGCATATGTCTGTTTGTTGGAGTAAAGGGGAACCACAACACGTTGACCAGAGGCTATAATCCGTTTCGAGAATCTTCTTAATCCTCTGACTGGCTACGGAAAGCATATTAACTAGTGCGACTTCTTGGTATGTGACTGCATGGGTTTTACGGACACCACTAACATTGTGAAATAGTAATCCCTTTCGCCCTTAATTCGCACTTTCTAATTATCTAAATTGCTTAAAGGCCAGGGGTCAGAACAATGCATACAAAGTTCTCTCCCCTAATCCGTTCGTTACATGGAAATTTTCTTCATTCAATGGAAACTATTTTAAATGTAATTACCAAGGGGGGGATCAAAAAAATTCACTATAAAGAAGTTGGTTAAACAGAGGTCCGACTGTAATTAAATAAAAAATGAAGCAATTTTAAAATACATAACCGATCGATTGCGCCATGAAAATGCTGGGAATGGGGCTCCGCTTGCCCCACCATAGTTTCAGCTCTGGATACTTAATAATTGCATTCAGGATTTCATTTGTAAAATAAATGATCGTCTATACAATGGGTTCGCAAATTTTCAAAAAAAATAACAATGGGCTCTCGCGAGTCCAGTATAGCTCACCACTGCTTGTACACCTCAATCAGATCAACTTGCAGGTGCCTAGTCTCCAGATGCTGAAACTGACAGAATTTAAGCCTCTCCTGGTGAAAGAACCACTTTGCTCGTCTCACATTCTCTTTGACCTTCTCTGTACTGGTTCTAGCAACTCTACATCCTTCCTAAAATGAGGCCTCCAGACCTGTACGCAGTACTCAAGGAGTGGCCTGACCATTGCCTTATGGAGGTGACTATACCTTATACAAAGGTATAATTCACCTCCTTGTCTCTGCTAGCAAAATTCTTATGTACCATTGACAAAACTCCATGACCTGCTCTGGCAGCTCATCTACACTGCTCAGAGAACTTCATATCCAACTGCACAATTACCCACAGGTCTTTTTTCATTCTCCACCTCCCTGAGCGTAGTACAACACAGTTGGTGCGTGTCTCTTGGGTTACTTCTACCCATATGCATTACTTTGCATTTGTTAATATTAAACTTCAGTTGCCACTTCTCAGCCCATCTACCTAACTTTTCTAGATCTTGTTGAAGTAGCATACTGTCTTTACTATCATTAACAATTTCCTTTTATTTGCCAACCTTTGTGTCATCTGCAAACTTAGACATTAAGCCTGATATACCTAAATTCAATAGCAAAGCTTAATTATATGGTACTCACCTTAGATGATCTGCAGTGGTTACTTGAGGGTTGGAAGAATAATTTTGGGGTTTAAATAATTTAGAGTTTACATGGGTTAATTAGTAAGGATATGAGATTAAATTAAAAATTAAAACGGAATTAAAATATGTGCAAGGAAGTAGAAGTGAATGACTTCGTCCATGGTTGTCATTGAAAAATTAATTGAATTAAGAACTCTAAAATATGTGAAAAACGGTGAGGCCAAAAGTCATAACGGTTGACTTTCGTTTTTTATGTTGTCAGTTGGCAATATTAAGCAAGGAGAGAACGTGTATTGTATTTAAAAGAATTTCATGTTCACGTGATGCTCTTTGCGACATGTGGGAATCTTAGGTGTGTGAGATTCCAGACCGGGGAAAGGTTGGAAGGTAGTTTTGCATTTATGATGTTTAATTTAGAGTAACGGCGGAACCACTCTATAACGAGGGCTTTGTATTAAAGAATTTTGTAACTAGTTTTTAATTTTATAATGGTAATGGCTGAATCAACTAGGGGGTATGGTTGTGGGAATGTACGTGTAAAGTAAGTTTCGTACTGGATTGCTCTGTTCTGAAACTGTTGTAGTGGTAATAAGCCCTTGTGTTAGAGGTTTTTGTAGAACCAAACTTGGTAGTGGTGCTTCCAATGTAGCAGGCATTGCAATTTTGCTGGTATTTAATTAAATATATGATATTATTCATGTCGCCTATCGGGTATTTATATGTTTCTTTATATGTATTGAATAATGACCCAAGTTTGTTATATGAAGAGAATATCAGAGTAATGTCAGTGCCCACGAACACCCGATGGAATTGTCCGGCGAGACTACTATGATAAGGGAGAATGATGCACGTATGACTTCTACTTCCTTGCGCATATTTTAATTCCATTTTAATTTAATCCCGTATCCTTACTAATTAACCCATGTAAACTCTAAATTATTTAAACCCCAAAATTATTCTTGCAACCCTCAAGTAACCACTGCAGATCATCTAAGGTGAGTACTGTATAATTAAGCTTTGCTATTGAACTTAGTCCAATCACAGCGGTATATTAAAATATTCTATAACTTATCTAATTGCCTGATATACCCTAATTGATATTGTTAATAAATACACAAAACAACAATGGGCCCAGCACCGAACCCTGGGGGACTCCACTAACATTAGTCCATGTAGAGCAGTGTCCATTTATTACCACTCTCTGTCATCTCCCACTCAACCATCAATTTATCCATTGTCTAAAAATATATAAATTCATACACCGACCATTGAATAAAATTTAAAATTTAATATGACTACAATCTTTACACAAAAATATTTACAATAAACTATTACGGAATGCTAAAAACTGTAATAAAAGATCATTTAAAATAAAATATTACGGGGTTACGGGACATGCTGTGTACAGCTTCCTGGGCGGAGGCTGTGCACAGCTGTGTCTCAGGTTAAAGACCGCGTACCAAAAGATCTTAGTAGTGGAGTGGTTTATAGAATAGAATGCCCGGATTGTGGGGAGTGTTATGTGGGGGAAACAAAACGACGGCTCAGGGATCGTCTGGGGGAACATTTAAATGCCATAAGAACCACTGAATACAACAAGTCTGCTGTGGCCAAACATTTTTGGGAGAAGCAGCATCAAATCTCCCCAGAGGACGCTATTATTTTGGATCGTGCACATGGATACTGGGAACGTAAATGGCTCGAGGGTTTACGGATTAGTTCATCCAGTAGGAATACAATGAATAGAGATAGAGGTATACGTATTAATCCTATCTTTGAAACAATTATACTAAGGTCGGATGAACGATTTTCTTTGCCACGTTCCCGAGACATTTCCGCTTCCAGTTCTGACCATGTGCCGATTGAACCACGTGGAGAAATACCACGTGTGGAGGTACCGTGAGCCTGCTACTTAAGGAGATGTTGCAGGAAGTCATATCACTGTTGAAGAAGGGAGCTGATGCTCCCGAAAGCTTCAGGTTTTTAGCGCTTTTAATGTTTTATATTTTAGCAAATTTTATTGTAAATGATCTTTTATTACAGTTTTTAGCGATCCGTAATAGTTTATTGTAAATATTTTTGTGTAAAGATTGTAGTCATATTAAATTTTAAATTTTATTCAATAGTCGGTGTATGAATTTATATATTTTTAGACATGAGTTTTCCCGACCTCAGAGGCCTCTTTCAGGAAATTTATCCATTGCAGCAACTTGCCCTTACTGCCATACCGCTCCAATTTGTACAGCAGCCTTCCATGTGCAACAGTATCAAAAGCTCTCCTGAAATCCAAGTAGATCATATCAAAATTATTTTCTGCATCCAGTTCCTTTGTAACCACACCGTAGTATCCAACCAAATTGGTCAGACAGGACTTCCTCTTAACAAACCCATGCCATGTCTAAACTATTACTGCAGTCTTGTGTAGGCGATCCTGCATCACTTCTTTAACCAGTGACTCGATTATTTTCCCTGGAACAGAAGTTAAATTAACAAGTCTATAATTATTTGTGCTACCCTTTGTGAATTGGGGATACATTTGCACATCTCCACTCCATGGGGACCTCCTCTGAATCTAAGGATGCTCTCATAATTATGGCTAAGGGTTTGCTTACTTCTCTCACTGCCTCCTTCAATATAACTGAATAGATTCCATCTGCCTTTTTTATGTTTAACTTCAACAATTTCTCTCCCACTTTGCTCTCCATTATTACAAAATCACTTAGCTCCCTGTTAGAGTTTGATAAACTTTTTGCATTCTCCTCCTTGAATAACTCCTCATGTGTGAATGTAAATGCAAAATACTCATTCAGTTTGTCAGCTATCTGAGCAGGATCATCAACAGTCAAACTACCAATGTCAAGGGGACCAATCTGATTCTTGCCCTTCCTTCTAGAGTTTACATAAGTAAAGAAGTCTGTTGTTTTTCTTTGCATCCTTTGCCAAGGATTTCTCATAATCAGCCTTTGCTTGCCTAATCTCCTTTGTGACTTGATTACAGACTAGCTTATATCTGCCATAGGCTTCTGTGTCACCTGCTAATTTATATGCATCACACGCATTTTTCTTCTCTGCCAAAGAAATATTTAGTTGCCTGTTAATCAGCACTAGCAGCTTCATATTACACCCTAAGGTTATGCAAGCCATACAGTTTTAAAATTTCATCCTTTGATCTCTCTCTCTCTCTCTCTCTCTTCCCCCCCCCCCCTGGTCTTTCACTGTCTCAAAAGACTCAAAGCCTTGGACTGAGTAGTATCAAGGTTTAAATGCACATGACATTTTGCACATATAATGCAGTAGGGCCACATGTTCAAAATTACATATTTTACACAGCAATGATTTGAATGTGATTGTTCATGATAATAAATTATGTAATTAAGTTACAGTTCCACATTTGGTGAACATATTTCATTGAAATCTAAGTTTTAAAACATGATTACTAAAATTATTGTAGATTTTTTCTACTTTCGAAAAATTTGAGATAAGGCTGTACTGCACTGATAAAAATTTGAGGTGTGGACTTACTGCATTACATGCGTGATTTCATTTGGCCTTGAATTAGTCTTTCCGTTTCTGCCAAATGTCCTGCATATTTTCTTATAACTGCTAATTGCATTGGGTTGCACCTTTAATTTCTATACTAACTCTAGTCTTTCATTTAAGGATTTTTTGCAAGGAAGGTGTAGTTGCCTTTCCATTATATATATATATCCGATAATTCAAAATAAAACAAAATAAAACTTAAGCCAGTAGTATGGCAAAAAATGATAATCCGAGATCCAAAAAAGGATATATCCAGATATATCCAATTATTATCGGATATATCTGGGCTTCATGTGGAGTATTTGCATTTTGCTGCCTCTAATGATAGCTTAATATTTATTTATTTATTTTCTTATTTTATGTTAAACTTTTAAGCCATTATTTAAATATATATATATATATATATATATATGCATGCATGAATACCCATTGTATTCACCATGTCCATCCATCTGCATGTAAGAGAGGCTCTTCTAGTGGATAGAATTTCATGAAATGTTATATTTGAGCCTTTTAAAAAGATTTACAAATCTCATTAAAATTAGACCAATAGGCAGTTAATATTTCTTTTTTTTCTAAAAATTTAATGGGAAAGAGAAATTCTTATATTAAACATAGCACTGTTAGTAATGTAGTACTGTTAGCTTTAAACACCACACATATATTGTTATATAAGACTCGTGAATGTAGTGTCACTTGTTAACAGATACAGGTCGACCATCACTAATCCGGTTGCACCACTAATTCGGACATAATTTCCGTGAATGTAATTTAAAATTTCCCCGGTCAGCACACCGACCTGCTGATACTGTTTTGGTGGCATTGGTTGCAGCATCAGCTGTTGGCATGAACTTGTAAACACTGGCAAGCCATTTATGCTTGTTTTTCTGCATTTATTATTATAATCTGCTCAAATTTAGCCCAAGCCATGGTTCCAATGCATAAAGGAAGTGCCTCTCGTGGTGTAAAGCGCAAACACCGTACGTTGTCCATAACAGATAGAGTTGAACTTCTGAAAAAACTCAACAGCGGTGTGTATGTGAGAAGTTTAACTCTGCTTAGTTGTAAATTCCAACAATTTCTCTTAGTTCCTCTTATTTTAGTAATTTTCTTTTAGCCATTCCTTTTTAGTTTTTTTTTTTACAACACACTTGTGCAAACTTACAGAAAAACACAACACAATATGATGGATAATAGTGTGTTAACGAACTTGTTTTCATAAAATCTCTAACAATACTGACAAACTTATTGCGATGTTTGGGAGTTTATTTTATCGCAATTACTTAATTGCAGCACTCGCCGCGCATGCAATAAAGTAATCACAAATGACCTTCACACAGAGTAGTAACGTACTTCTCTGTGGATCTTCATATGTTTGCCATAACAGCGTCACACGTATGTGGCCGACACGATTTCTCAAGAAATAAAGTACTGGGCCACATCGGCCACATATATGCGACAAAAACACTTTTTTCTTTTGATATTTTAAGCGAAAAAACAACAATACTGACATTACAATATTTAGTTTAGAAATACTAATCAAATTATTTTCTAAATATTTTTTGGTTCCTGGGGAATTTTTTTCTTAAATTAGCTTGACAGTCAATGTGTTAGGATGAGGTGGTTAACTGTTGGGTAAAGTGTTTGTGCTAAAATAACCACCGGTGATCTGGCAAACTCACTAATCCGGCACCCCACAGGTCCTAACGCTGCCAGATTAGTGATGGTCGACCTGTACATATATACAGAGAAAAAAGAGACTTAAAAATATATGTGAGAGACTAAATATTATATAGCTGAAATTAAACTGAATGGCTAAGTTTAGAGAACATAAAACCACAGAGTGGTTTTTGTTCTCTAAACTTAGTGGTTTTATGTTCTCTAAACGAACACGTGTTCTCATGTGTTCTATAAAGTTATAATCTTAATAATTAATTGATAAGGAGATAACAAGTTTGTTAATATATGAAGTACATTACATTTCAGGCATGCTAGCAAATGGTAATAATTCATGGTTTATAACAAAATAAGTCAACCCAACGACATGAAAATTTGTTACAAAGATTCCCAAACTATTCTAAGTAAGCACTAAATTTTGAAATGGATCACACCACCTGTTCCATATATATATACAGTAATATTTCTGTAGGGAAACTGAAAAGGGAATGCCACTGTGAAATTGAAATGAGAACCATCTCCAGGGGGCAAGGGAATAAGTTGAAAATTGCATGAATACCTGTTGTATTCACCAGAATATTAGAAACATCAGACAAAAAAAAAAAAAAAAAAAAAAAACAATCTTCCAATTTTACCCATCCATTCACTCCAAAAGTTTGGAAAATAATGGAGTCACTGGTTAAACAAGCATTGCAGGATCATCTAGACATGACTACAGTAATAATTATGACACAGCATGGGTTTGTTAAAGGGAGGTCTTGTCTGACCAATTTGATTGGATACTATGATGCGGTTACAAAGGAACTGGATGAAAAAAATAATTTTGATATCATATACTTGGATTTCAGGAAAGCTTATGATACTGTTGCACATGGAAGACTGCTGTACAAATTGAAACGATATGGCATTCACGGTAAGTTGCTACAATGAATAAAGGGATGGTTGAGTGGGAGACGACAGAGAGTGGTAATCAACGGAAGCTCTTTGTGGACGAATGTTATTAGTTGAGTTCTCCAGGGTTCGGTGCTGGGCCCATTGTTGTTCTGTGTATTCATCAATGATATTGATGAAGGTATATCAGGCTTAATGTCCAAGTTTGCAGATGATACAAAGGTTGGCAGGATTGTTAACGACAGTAAAGACAGTATGCTACTCCAACTGGATCTAGATAAGTTGGGCAAATGGGCTGAGAAGTGGCAACTAAAGTTTAACATTGACAAATGCAAAGTACTGCATATGGGTAGCAATAACCGAAGAGAAATGTCCCAACTGTGTGGTACTACACTCATGGGGAGTAGAAAGCGATAAAGACCTGGGGTTAATTGTGCAGTCAGATATAAAGTTCGCTGAGCAGTGCAGATGAGCTGCCAGAGCAGGTAATGGAATCTTGTCAATGATATACAGGAATTTTGCTAGCAGGGACAGGGAGTAATTATCCTGTTGTACAAGGCAATGGTCAGGCCAAACCTTGAATATTGTGTATAGGTCTGGAGGCCTCATTTTAGGAAAGATGTAGAGTTGCTAGAATGAGTACAAAGAAGGGCAACAAGATTGGTGAGGGGAACAAAGGGATGCTCTTACCAAGAAAGGCTTAAGTTCTGCAAATTGCAGCACCTGGAGAGTAGGCACATGGAAGGTAATCTGATTGCGGTATATAAGGCCTTGAACAGTTGAGCAAGCTGAATGCTGATGGGATTCTTCCTCTTGCTCAGAGTAAGAACCTGAGGGGTCATAGATTCAAACTGAGGAAAGACAGTTTGTATAATAGATGTGTGGAAATTTGCCTTTAGCCAGCAGATAGTTGCTCGGTGAAACAGACTTCCATCTGTTGTTGTGAAAGTTAGTACACTAAATAAATTTAAGGCTGAGGAGCTGGACAGACACTTGTAATGCATGGAGGGGTGAAATGGGAGGGTTTTTTTTTTTGGCTGATGCTGTATAAGCTTGCTTGCTTGCATCGTATGCCTCTGCTAATGCTAATATCCAATAACATATTTCCATTGCAAGCATATTATTGGATAGGTAATATACACAGTGCATTATACACCGATGAGCCAAAACATTATGACCAGCGAGTCGTTATGGAAATCGAAGCAACTGCAGGTGAACTACAGCATGTGCGTGGGTCGGGACATGGTATAAAAACACCTGACGCTGAGCTCCATTAATCAGTGTTACTCTTGTTCTTCAAATGGGAAAGGAAGCAGACTTAAGAGGATTTGACAAAGGCCAAATTGTAATGGCCAGACGACTGGGTCAGAGCATATCCGAAATGGCACAGCTGGCGGGGTGCTCACAGTCAGCTGTGGTTAGTACCTACCGAAAGTGGTCCGAGGAGGGAAAACATACGGACCGCCAGCGAGGTGTTGGACGACCATGGCTCATCAATGCTCAAGTTGAGCGAAGGCTCTCCTGGATGGTACCTGGCAACAGAAGGGCGACTGTGGCACAACTTGCTGGTAATTGGAATGCTGGTGATGGGAGTAATATGTCACAACACAGTACATCGAACCCTGCTGAAAGTGGGGCTGCATAGCCACAGGCCACTCTGAGTGCCCATGCTAACCATGGTTCACCGGCGACAGCGCCTACAATGGGTACACAAGCATCGAAACTGGACCTTGGGTGATCTGAAGAAGGTCGTCTGGTCCGATGAATCATGTTTCCTGTTGCACCATGTGGGTGGCGGGGTATGTGCTCGGATGGTGGTGCCCCCACCTTGCCAGAAAATTATGTTGTTTGAGAGGCCATTTTCTCTAATTGAGGAAAAAGAAAAAAGTTTCTAGCATGTCTAAATTTCTCAATTAATTGTGTTTTCCACAAAGAAAAATGGCACAAAAGATACAATCATACATTAATTCACACCAAACATTCACTTGGGGCTATCAAAAATATGTTCTTTAACCACATGAAGAATTTCTGTTCCCAATATCCAGCAGTTATGACAATTTATACATCCTCTGACATAAAACATGGCTTCATTCCAGAACATGGTGTTTAAAAAATTTTGTTCATCATCAATATGATTTAACAGAAAGTTTGCATATCCAATGCTCTGTGGCTTGTCATAATGTTGAATCTGGTGCAAAAGTTGAATTTTGTATGCATACATTCTAAGTTGTTTATGTAACACATTGTGCAATGTTGATTTTGGAACTTGCAACTGGAAACTGCAACATAAACTGATTTCCCTGGGCCGCAAATGCAAGATTGTCTAATGCTTTCCACAACTTCATCCAATATTCACGGTCTTCTCAAGGTTTTCTCTTTTAAAACACTTCCTGTATCTTCAAACTGATGAAATCATCTTCTGATGTCATAGTAATTCTCATGTGGAGGATCTTTATTGAATTCACATCTAAACATAGATTGCACAGTAACAATTGATTTCTGCTTGACTAGCAACAAAACACAATGTGCTTTACTTTTAATAAACATGACTGATTAGAATGGTTGACTGGTGCTGGGCTGAATGGAAGTGAATGTGGTGATAGGTGACTGCCATCCATGACATCTTTGAAATTGTTTGAGTGGGGAGAATGAAAATACTCAAAATTTACTCTGATATGTTGTCGTTAGGGGTTTTTTTTTTTTTTTTTTTTTTGGAGATACAGCCTACTCAAACCCACCATTCTTTTTTGGACTCCCTGTAAATGAAGTCACCATAAGTTACCAGTTATGCTGTCTTTACAATCTAAAGAAGGGATACAAGAAGTACCACGAAACATCTTGGAATAATCTCTAATTCTTTAAGAAACTAAAGGCAGATTACACTCCACGCAGGTTGAAGTGCTAATTATTTTACCAATTTCCATTATTTAACTTGTCACTCTTGTCTTCACTTCTAATATAATGTCCTTTCTGCAATATTTCATTACAACAGCATCACTTGAGAAATTACTTTTTCTTTTACCCATTTTTACAGATGAAATATTAAATGAAAAATACAAAAACCTTTAGTGCTGGAGCTTGTCAAGAATCCAGCTGACTAGAGAGTATACAATATTAAGTACATATCAGAGTATTATGTATTGGCAAGTCGTTTCCACAAGAACCAATTTTCTGATTATCAACATTATACTTTCCCATGTATTACAGTAAAAACTGAAAACAACTTACTGTACGGTATTTCAGAAACAGGTTAATGTCACTGATTTTATTCACCCAAGTGTGTTTTGTGGCATCATTTTTAAACTACAGTATGTAGATAAAAGAGAATCAAACTACATTTCACTTTTTTTTTTTAACTTAACATTGCTCAGTCACAGCAGGTCCAAACTTCAGCAAATGCAAATCACTGGCACAAATAATAACAGGTAGCAATTTGCTAGTGGCCTAAGTATAGACTAACAAAAGTTAAACAGACATAAATTGAGGATTGATAGTACTTGAAAATTTAAAGAGCTCACAGATAACATAAAAATTTAGAATTTTCCAACTGAATACAAATCTCATGATCATATATAAAGCAAACCACTGTTTGTCAGTTATTAACCTGGTCTTCAAACTTCTATATAGTTGTCTTGGAAACTTTTTTGATCAGAGCAATGAGAATTTTTGTTAATTCTGAAGATTCCCCATTATCATTTTATATTCAAAATTATCTTATGTTCAGGTAAATGCAGTGTCTATCTTTTTGAGAGATAAAATTGCTTATTTATCTATTTACTTTTTGTTCAAATCTATAAAAAGATTTCCCCAAATAAAAAATGCATTAAATAAAACAAGATTTGACACATTACAATTTTTTTTCATTTGTTTTATATTAAAACATCAGTAGTCTATTTATGGTAAACAGTGTGGAATCTCTTCATTAATATATGAAATATTCAGTTAACTCACCTCAGTTCAATTAAAAATGGTAGAAAATTTGTTAAAAAAATTAACTAAATATAAAAATTTGAATACCATAACAATGAAGTAATTTATACTATGTAGAAACAGAAATAAACTCACATCTGAATACACTAATGCTAATTTTTGGAAAACTGAATCATCAGGACAAGCACTATATTTGTGATCTTTGTTCTCTGGATTATCATCATAAGGATAATTTGCTACCAAAGAACCACCATGAAGGTTAGCAGATAAAACAAATGGAACTGATTTTATCCACTTCATAACAGCTAAAGTTTCAGGCTCCTGGACCTTATTTTCAGCATTTAAGTGAAACTGATCTGGGAAATTTCGATTCAAATCAACATCATGGGCATTATGTCTCCCAGTAACTCCATTCTTATCACCTGAAAAAATAAAAGAAAGTAGCAGACAATTCATTTTTAATTTATTACAGCAAAAGGTATATATGAAATAAATTAATATATTGTTGGGCATTAAAACCTCATGATAGTTACTTGTAGCATTTGAAATCATGTAGGTTTAAAAGTACATAGAAAGACAAGATAGTCCTCAACTTTCTAATTTAAATTCACTTTCAATCACATCTGTCATTCTACAGTGTAAGGACTATAAAAATATGAGATGTGATTAAAAAGTTCAAGAACTGACTTTGTATCTTGAAACTGTATGTCACAGTGAGTTGTGACTTATTACAACACATTTAGTAACTAACCTTGACACAGTAATGCATGAATTTTTTTTTTTAAATGCACTGAATCACCCCTTTATATGCAGTTAGTCTTAATTAGCATATGTTGAACAGATGGTGTTTCATCACATTTAAAATAAGCAATTTTACACAGCAGCAAATCTGCATCAATTTTTTTTCCAAATTAGGGAAAAATGAAACAAACCCACAAAATGTAAAAAACAACTTTCAGACAAGACATGTCATTCAATCAATTTTCACTGGTTTACAAAGTTTGAAGGGAGCCACTTGTCTGTCAAAGATTTGCACTGATCACCACTGATTACTTGAAAAACCAATGATTCTGTTGTGTATGTTCATGATCTGATTAGGAGTGATCAATGTTTAACTATCTGCAAAGTTTACTAGTGAAGCTGGTGTTTCTTATGGGACACGACAATCAATTTCATGTAACATGTTTCAGCCAGTTTGTGCCTCACATCTTAATTGCTAATCAGAAGGCCTGCAAGCTCTCACATGTCAGGATCTTTGTCAATGTGTTGCTGCTGACACACACTTTGTTTCATTAGATGTGTGACTATTATCCAGAAAAAAAAGGTGAGGTCCCCTTGATAGCAGACTTCTCTGAGGCCCAAAATGGCAAGATAATCTTGTTCAAATGTGTGTATCATGCTTATCATATATATATTTTTTAAACTCACAGGATGTTGGTCATTATAAATTTGTCCTAATCAAACAGTGAGCCAGGAATACCACAAAACAGTTCTATGGTGATTGCAGCCTAGAAGTTCAGGGAATTGACATCTGAATCATGACCATCCCACACGGAGCTTTCCACTGGAAAATTTCTTGTGAAGCACTCCATCACTGTGGTCCCTAATCTGTCATACTCAACAGATTTAGCTCCCTGTGATTTATTTTGTTTTTCAAGCTTAATTTCCCTCTCCCCTTGAAAGGTCAGATTTGTGAAACTGATGAAATCATTCAGAACACAACACAAGAACTATTAGATATTCCAAAAGAGGGCTATCAGGAATGCTTACATTCCTGACAATCTCCAAAAGATGCAGAAGCATTGGAATTAGTGCATACAGTGTCAAGGTCCTACTACTGTGTCAAGGAGATCCATCTGAATAGCCAGTAAACTTTTCCTGATGATTTTTTTTTTAATGAGAACCCCAAACACAAAAAAAAGTATTAGAACCTATAGTACTTAGTATTATGCATAATTAAGGTCAAGAACACAGAACATACTTGTTTTAATATTAGACTTAAATTTCTGTAGCTTGTAATTTTCAGGAAATACATGCAAAGGAAGGTTGTTTCAGAAAATGAAAGGTGAAAAAATAAATGATGAAAACGAAAAGTTGTCTGTGTGTGTGTGTGTGTGTGTGTGTGTGAGAGAGAGAGAGAGAGAGAGAGAGAGAGAGAGAGAGAGAGAGAGAGAGAGAAATTTTCAGGAAATACATGCAAAGGAAGGTTGATTCAGAAAATGAAAGGTAAAGAAAATAAATGATGAAAATGAAAAGTTGTCTCTATGTGTGTGAGAGAGAGAAGAGAAATTACAGATGCCAATTCAGAAGAACAGTGCCCGTGGAAGCATAGTATAGAAAAGCCATGCAGCAGAAACTGAACATCTATGAGACAGAAGAGTGGAGAACCTTTAAGATATGGGTCATTGATTAACCTGACTTCCTTCTCTTGAATGGAGTCTAAAAGTCTGGAAGATGTTTAAGGGGACCACAGATGTGGAAACAATATTCCATGGTGCAGCATTGTACAGAGTGAACAGTTTAGAAGAAAATTAATACTGAGAACTAAAGATAAAACCAGTTTTTTAAATGCAGAGGAAGCAATATGTATGATGTGCTTATTCCAAGAGAGATAGAAGTCAGAGTAATCCCTAATAGACATATGTAATCTTGTCTATATGAGTGTCATCAAAAATAAGCATAAGAGCAGTAGATGCTTTTTTCTTTTCAAGATATAAGATAGGACTGAGTTAGAAGGATTGAAATAAAATAAGTTATCTTTGCCCTATTGGAGAATTACCTGAAGATCAGCATTTAAGGAACCAGTGGTGGATATCTAAGAAGTTAAAGCTGTTTTACAGGGAAAGATTTCTTAAACTGGAAGGTGGAATGCAATGTGCTGTCATCAGCAAAACTATGGATATAATTTCCAGTCAGTGAAAATTCATTAATATACTAAAAAGAGTGGGAAAAAGAACTGAATCTTGGAGAACACTAGCATTAGCAAAGAAGTTAAATAGATGTACCATCACCTGTAGAGAGTGGTCAGAGAGAAAACTGAACACCCAACTGCAAAAGATATTTGGCAATTAATAAGAGGGAAGCTTATTTAGAAGACCTTTATGCTAAACATGATAAAAAGCCTTAGAAACATCAAGAGCAACTGCTTCAGTTGCACAAACTTTGCTGCTGAATTTTTCCATAGATGGGTAACATTTTTCTCTTAAAAATGCAAACTGGACAAATACTGTCCTATCGTTTGGACTAAACTCTGATTCCGTTGTAACCCTCTCCAACTTATCTTCCAATGACTCTGCACTCTTTACTTCAGAATGCTATTATAAAAGCAGCTTCATTTTCCTTCAGGAAAAACATTAATAGAGAAATTTTTACCCCTGGTGAAATAGGAAGCTTAATGAAGCAAGTCATGTACACTTTCAAGCTAGGCTTCTGCATCAATGGAGACATTGAAATTGGTCTCAGACTGATGTTCAACAACTCTGTGACATTATTTTCAGAAGAAAAAAAGAAAAAAACAAGCTCATCACTCAAAATAAAATTGAAGTATGGTGCAAATTTGTTTTGGAGGTTGGAAATCAAAATCCTTAGGGTCTAGTATATAAAATTACTAGAAACAAAATATGTTTTTCCACTATCTGTCACTCTGCTACTGATAATTCTGAATCCCTCACATGGACAGATACTATTAATTCCATCTTAGACAAATTATTTCTTCCTGATAATCCTGCTCTTGATTTAAACTAAAAATTTAAATCAAAATTACTTTACTCTCAAAATTGCACCTCCCATTTTCTCCAAATGAATTGAAATCTCCTATTGCAAAAATTAAACCTAACTGCTGTCCTGGTACAGCAATCAGGTTTAATGAAGGTGAGTTTTTAATTAAACTACATGATACTTGTCCTGAAATTTTAATAGATGTATGCAATAAATATTTATTGATAAGAATATTGCAACCGCTGACCCAATTTATTTAAAAATAAAATACATAGGCAATAAAATAACTATAAAAGAAAACTATTATGACCATAAAAGATATAAAAATGTGTGGTATAGCAATTAAAAGTGATAAGAAATATAATATACACAAAACAGCAAATAAACGTACAAGAAGCTTTCAAGGCATAGGGACTTCTTTTTCAACTTAGACTGAAGGAATAACAACAGCCTTTCTTATACCCCAGAAGCTATACCAGATAAACAACACAATGCACATCAAGCATGGCAGATGAAAGAAAAGAAAAAGGAGAAGGAAAAAAAAAGGAAAGAAACAAATTAAAAATAAGCAGGCTAATGTAATTTAACCTTCAGCCAATCATTCATCAGACTCTGAACGAGGTATATAACTACCTAGAATAAAATCGACCTTTCCATTGTTACATTGATCAATGGTGGTATACCGTATTGCATGCCCAAATTGTGGTGATTACAAATCTGAGCACAGACTATATGATGTGTTTCTGAGAATGAAGAGGCTATTCACCAGGCTGATTTTAGCAGCTCTGCTGTCACAGAGAATTATTCGGTTGGGCTGCATTATAATCTTAACACCTAGATGAATATCAAAATACTGGATGTAACTCATAATGCAAGCCAAATCTCATGGTTAGAGGCCCTCCATATATAGCTGTTGCGGGCCCTGTTATTAATCATAATTGATTCTGGGGCCTGCATACATCCTATTATGAAAGCCATTATTCTATTATGAAGGCCGTTTTGTCCAATTTTCTTCTTACTGGACATGCTCCTTTGAATTCTAAACTTCTTCTTTTTGGCCTTTCCAGTACAGACCTTTGTCAATGTAGACAAACTGAAGATTGAAAGCACATACTTTTATTCTGATCTTTATATAATGATTTCTGGCATGATCTGTTTTCAATTACAGGTACCATACCTCCAAGTCAAGAATTTTTATCCACACTATTCAAAATTTTCAATCTTTTCAAAATTTTTCAAAGTCAGTGTTTGAAAAAATAAAATCTTTATATACCGTATTACCTTCCTCCTCTTCTTAATTTTTATTTTTTTTAATCTTCCTTTTCAGATTTTTATATTCTAACCTTTAACCTAATTTTTAACATTAAATTTCGCAATTTATAGCTTGTTAAAATGAATTACCCTCTATTCTCTTACTACTTTAATCTACTGAACTTGCCTACTGAATCCACTAAATGTCATCTCATCTTAGAAAATTATTAACATTTCTGTCCTATTTACATTTAACTTTAGTTATATTCTGAAACTATTATTTTATGTACAGTACTCTGCTATTTGATTTGTTTAACTGTAGTCATATTCTGAAGCTGTATTATTTTATGTACCATATCCTGCTTTTTGAGTATCAAGTTTGTTTTGCAATTTCCATTAAATTTGTATTTATTCCTCTGTTTAAACATTTATTGTTAAGTGATTAAAATACTTCTAATAATCTAATAATCTTGTAATGCATTGTTTTTGTACATATCCTCCTGATAAGTCTCAGGAACTTGACTTATTTTTCTTTCCACACATTTTTATTTATTATTTTTTTTTTATTTATTTATTTTTTATTTTTTGCTGGTGCCCTTGGTTCGGACCATCAGGGTATGGTGCAATTTTGCTGGCACGCACTGTTATAGCACTTCCCCCAGTGGGTGCAGGATCATTGCCCTCCTTGGGCAGATCATATTACTTGAGGCCGCAATGTTTATGGAAAAGTTGAATGATGTTCCCGGTGCTACCTCCATAAGTCACTACTTACATAATCAGTGAAAGTGCAATTAATTTCAGGTTTCCATAATCCTTCCTTAGAATTATAAACACTGTGCCGTATCTGATTTATTTCTTGGTTCCTTCCAAACATATGTATATAAACTCAGTTGAATAAAAATATAATAAAAAAAATCATAAAATAAGATTTTGCATAGATCCCTATGGTATAATGCCTTTTTGACATAGAGAGAGAGAGATCATAGCTGCTTTCACCTAAAATACAATCAGATTAAAATTTTTAATGGGCAGTTCTTCCTCAGTACAAAATTATGAAAATCTTTTATATTTCAAACCGCTAGACCTATTTTTCTTTTTTTTTTTTTTTTTGGGTAGTTGTTGGCGCATCGGCTTCTGTGGCCATAATGCACCTCCCAAGGTTTTTGCAGTACTTTGATCCAAGCCCAAGGCAGGATTCGAACCCGCAACCTTTGGGTTGCCAGGCAGGCACTTTACCCACCCGGCTAGCCCGGTCAGCACTTATCATATACTTTTTCAAAATCAATAAAGGTCACCACTGTCATCTAATTTTTGCTTCAAACTTAATTAAGTGGTCTATGTGGACCTGCCCATCAACATTCACACTGCGTTGCAGAAAGGAACTTATTGTTTTCCACATACTATATTAATTGATTATAAAATATTATCTAACTCACATATTTACAACCATACAATGATAATAGTTAAATGCATTCTTTTTAAAGTGGTATTTTAACAATTTTTAAGTGATCTATATTAAGTTTGCATATCTAAAGAACTATTAATTCCTATTTACTTAAATAAAAATTTAAGATTTTAAAAAATTAAAATTTTACCCTCTACAGCTCTTTCATAACCATCTGGATTCATGGATGGCAGAATATGTATGCGAGTGTTATTCACCAAGTGGGCAATATGATCCATATGATTATAATTTTCACAAATGTAATGAATCAAAAGGAGCAACATTTCTCTTCCTACTACTTCATTTCCATGCATATTAGCTATGTACTTAAACTCAGGCTCCCCTATGGAAGAGAAAATTACATTTGAGTTGATATATATTAATTACAGTCAAAGTTTTTACTCCATATAAAAGTAAATCAACTGAAACAAATGAGAAAATATTATTTCAATAATGTGAACCATAATTTAAATTATCAGACACCATAGCCTTAAATTATCAGTTCTGAAAATGACACTGAATTTTTGTAATACCGGAACTGCTCTACACATCAGGCAGTGAAGTCAGCACCATTAGAAAACAGGCAATAATGGACAACCTATTCATTCCCTCCCACAACCAATTTTTGATTACAATATAAAAATAGCTACTGTTACTTGTAAATAGCTGATAGATGTTTGCAGCATGTTCCTGCAGAGTTTCAAAAGAATCCGACCATATACAGATATAATTTGTTGACACTATACTGAAAGAACTTTCAAAACATTTACATGGCTACTCCAAAAAGGTAAATAAAAGGAGAGGGACTACCTCTCTGTACATCAGAGAATGATTGTCACTAGATTCTTCCATGATATAGGCTTTTGATTTCAAATCATGATTTGAATATTTCTGCAATCCAAAGTATTCAAAACTGATAATGCTCATTTCCTCCATCAACTTTGCTGGCTATTATTGTCTCTGGTCTGTTTTATGTTTCTTAAAACTACTTTCTGTGGCACCTAAATTGCTGAATTAATATTAGTATTGGAAAAATGATGTAAGGTGCAAGCTTGTGTAGCATCATCCAAAAAAAAAAAAAGAAAGTAACCAAATGTCACCTTTTTTTACTCATTTTGCTATTTCTTTCAAGTATTTTCCAATCCCTCTTTAAATTCAGAAAAACTTCCAACCTATATAAGAGTAGGAGGGAGCTTATCCCAACAATCAATCACTTCAGGAAAAAAATAAATTTTGAGAATTTAGTCAAAAATTATCCCCTTTCAATTTAAATTTATATTACCTTGTGTATATCATATGACTAAGTGTAAAGATTTCCTCAGTATTTAGTGTATTCAGCTCTTCTAATGCCTTAAACACAATTCAGTCATGTCAGATAGCAATGTGAGAGATGACAACGTCCTAGGTAGAGCTGAGTGAGGATAACTTTCTCCCGACAAACCGTGCACTAAACTAGATTGCCAAAGCAAAATTACAGGCTTGATTTGGTATAACTTATTTGTGGAGTACCCATATCAATGTTCTTGCCATTGTGAAAGTAATTCATTATGGATTATATATTTGTAGTATGCATGGAAACTAACAAGCAGATGTTGCTGTGGCAATGCTAATTTGGCTGCTGCATGAGCCAAGCCATAGCCTGTAATTCAAACATGGCTCAGGATCCAGAAAAAGTAAATATCAAAGACTGACTCTGAAACATAGTTTAATATTTGCTCTACCCAACACATTATTGGATGAGGAATACAACTCATTTGTGAAAATGCCTGTAATATAATTAGGGAATCAATATATACCATGCACCTTTGATAATGGTGACATTTTATGTGATCCAAAGCTAGTTCTATTGCATTCAGCTCTTCAGTGTATATATTATATTCATGGAGAAGCCAAATGAACATAATTTTCCTTGGGAAAGCACAAGCAGGTCCCACATATACTTCAGATCAAGTTTGCTGTATATATATTGGCAGCAAGTCAGAATATTCTGTCCTGTGTGCTGCAAAGAGTTGCCTAATATATAAATTGGGTAGTCTCAACTTTCAGCTAATTCCTATTCAGGAAAGAAGGATTTGCCTAGCTGACATGGACACATTATCAAATGTAAAGCACATATATTGAGCTAGCTTTTGCATCCTGATACCAAGGAGACAACTGGCAGTTCTGCACATGTTATACAGATTTTCCTATCTCGTGGCATTGTTTCAAGGTTAGCAATAGCAAAGGCACATGATGTAAGAAAACAAGCTTATAGCATCAGCCAAAAAAAAAAAAAAAAAGTTCTCATTTCACCCATCCACTCATTCCAAATGTTTGTCTAGTTCTGTCTTGAATCTATTTAAGCTATCAACTTCTACAACAGATGGAAGTTTGTTCCAGCAATCAACCACCCACTGGCTAAAGGCAAACTTCCACACATCTATCCTACAAGTGTCTTTCCTCAATTTAAATTGATGCTCTCTCAGACGATTATTCTGAGCAGGAGAAAGAATCCCATCAGCACTGAACATGCTCAAACCATTCAAGGCTTTATACACCTCAATCAGATCACCTCACAGGTGCCTAGTCTCCAGACACTAATTTGCAAAATTTAAGCCTTTCTTTGTAAGTGCAACCCTTTGTTCCATTCACTAATCTTGTTGTCCTTCTCTGTACTCGTTCCAGCAGCTCTACATCCTTCTTGAAATGAGGCCTCCAGACCTGTATACAGTACTCTAGGTGTGGCCTGACCATTGCCTTATACAAGGGAATAATCACCTCCTTATCCCTGCTAGAAAAATTCCTGTATATCATTGACAAGACACCATGAGCTACTCTTGCAGACCATCTGTACTGCTCAGAAAACTTCATATCTGCCTGCACAATTACCCCCAGGTCCTTTTCACTCTCTACCACTGTCAGTGTAGTACCACACAGTTGATACGTTACTCTGGGGTTACTGCTTCCCATACGCAGTACTTTACATTTGTCAATGTTATAAATTTCAGTTGCCACCTCTCAGCCCATCTGCTCAACTTTTCTAGATCCTGTTACAGTAGTGTACTGTCATTAACAACCCTGCCAACCTTCGTGTCATATGTTATCACATGGAATGGTCTGAAAGAGATTTCAATTTTTTATGATATATCGCAATGACAACTGCTGACATCAAAGCATCAGTAGTGAATCACTAACATTTGCATAAAGACTTTGGATGGAATTTCTACCCTTCCCCACACGGTATTATGTCCATTAAAGTCTCCAAGAAGTAATATTCTCTATATAACACAAGTAAGCCACAGACTTTTGCTGCACTGGCAAAAAAAAAAAAAAAAAAAAACCAAGTAGATAAGAAAACAAATTATAAGTTTCTCTCCTCAAGCAGGTTGAGAGAATCCAGTTGACCTTTGAATTAATTCAAACTATCTGTGAGGGCAACATGTTCCAGAAATCGATGACTTGCTGACTAAAAGAAAACTTAGAACAATCTAATCTAAACCTCAACCCCTGTAATTTTAATTTATGACCTCTAGTTCTGGAATTATTCATAACAGTGAAAATTTAATCTTCAATCATTTTACTAATCCCTCTCAGAGCTTTGTAAATTTCAATAAGGTCACCTCCTAGGTGCATGGTTGCCGAGCTCTGTAGCTCACATATCCAGAGTTCTTCAGCCAATACGGTCATCCTTCTGCCAATCTCACCATTCGATTTGCTTGGGTTTGGACCCTTTCAAGAAACTCAATATCTTTTTTCAGATGAGGTCTCCATATCTGAGTAAAATGTGATCTTACAATTGCCTTATACAGTGGGATTATGACTTCCCTACCTTTACAAGATAATGTTCAATACATCATCAATAGAACACCATGGGCTTTCCTGGTTGCCTGTTTACATCTGCCCATATTATAACTCCCAGATCCCTTTCCTCCTCTACTGTTTTTAATTCAATGCCACCAAGTATATAATTTATTTGTGGAGTGGTAGGAGTGGGGAGGGCAATTGCAAAATAACATCATTAAGATCTGCCTGGGAGATGTCCCAGGAGGCAAATATATAAAACAGATTATGAGGAGGAACCCCACTGCTAAACAAACTGCAACTGCTTCTAAGCTAGAGCTCAACTGAACATATGTGAAAGGGAAATGGTAAAAGGACTGCAACTCCTCCATGGGCTGGGTCGTTTCTGTCCTTACAGACAGTTGTCAAGTTCCAAGTGTGGGGATCATCTTTTGCCTTTAAATACATTTCCTGCAAACAGAAACTTTATTCAGGTCTCAACATTCTCCATATTACACCAGAATCTACAACCTTCATCATAAGAATTTAGCCATTATTACTTGGATTTAGTGGATCTGTTGGCTGGCTTCTGAAGTGATAAGGGTTTTGATTTAGCCATTTTGCTTTTAATTTTGATTTCAGAAAACAGAGGGTGCCCAATATCCATATCATCTGCACTTTTCCTTTTCTTCATTTATCTTCATTGTATCCTGTATCCCACTAATAACAGGCTGGGCTTGGGGGAGGGGGGTGTCTTGAGATGATACTACCTTTGCTGGTATCGCAATGGCAGAAGAAACTACATTTTTTTTTTTTTTTTTTTTTTTGTATACTTGTATCAACAAGTAGTGGGAATGTGGTATAAAGTACCCCACGATGGAACTGAAAACTAGAACCTAAAATCCAACCAGAGATATGGGCAGGTTTCTCTCTGGTACGGAAGCTTTACAGTGAATTTTTATTGGCAGAAGCATTCGCTATCCGGCCTCCCTACTAAGGATTTCATTGGACTGCTTCATATTGTTTGTAAATTATTCTGTCTCAATCTCCCCTCCTGACCATTCTGCCTTGTGTCATATGACATTAGTGAAGGCATTCAAGGGCTGGTGTAGCCACTGGATCTCAGTGATGCTAATCTCAAAACTCGGAATCACTGGAAAGCTGCCTCACCACATAAAAGAACCCATGTTAAGGAGTTCGCTGACAGAACTCCATGAGCTGTCCTAGCAGCTTGTCTATGCGGTCCAGTCAACAGCATAGTATAGTCCCTCCCAAGTCCTTTTCAATATCAACAATCCAGTGTTTGGAGATACCACAACTTTCGGTATATCTTGTCAGGCACAAAATGTGAGAACAGGACAGTTACAACTGTACTTGAAAAATAGATTTAGAATATCTATATTCCAAATATTCTATGGATTAGAATATTAGCATTAGTAGAGGCATTTGATGCAAGAAAGCAAGCTTATGCAGCATCAGCCAAAAAATAAAAATAAAGTAAAATAAATAAATAAAAAATAACCACTTCCACTTCACCCATCTGTTCGTTCGAAATACCTGTCCAGCTGAGCCTTAAACTTATTTAGGCTATCAACTTCCACGACAAGGGATGGAAGTCTGTTCCACCAACCAACCACCCGCTGGCTAAAGGCAAATTTCCGCACGTCTATCCTACATCTGTCTTTCCTCAATATGAATTTATGCCCTCTCAGGTGATTATTCTGAGCGAGAGGAAGAATCCCATCAGCATTGAGCATTCTCAAACCATTCAAGGCTTTATACACCTCTATCAGATCACCTCGCTAGTGCCTAGTCTCCAGACACTGTAATTTGCAAAACTTAAGCCTTTCTTTGTAAGAGCACCCCTTTGTTCCATTCACTAATCTTGTTGCCCTTCTCTGTAATCGTTCCAGCGGCTCTACATCCTTCTTGAAATGAGGCCTCCAGACCTGTATACAGTACTCTAGGTGTGGCCTGACCATTGCCTTATACAAGGGAATAATCACCTCCTTATCCCTGCTAGAAAAATTCCTATATATCATTGACCATACACCATGAGCTACTCTTGCAGCCTGTCTGCACTGCTCAGAGAACGTCATATCTGCCTGCACAACCACCCCAGGTCCCTTTCATTTTCTACCACTGTCAGTGTAGTACCACAGAGTTGATACGTTGTTCTGGGGTTGCTGTTTCCCATATGTAGTACTTTACATTTGTCAATGTTAAACTTCATTTGCCACCTCTCAGCCCATCTGCTCAACCTTTGCAGATCCTGTTGCAGCAGCATGGTGTCAGTAGTGTCCTTGAAAACCCTGCCTACCTTTGTATCGTCTGCAAACTTCGACATTAAGCTTGATATACCATCATCAATATCTTTATAAATACAGAAAACAATAATGGACCCAACACTGAGCCCTGAGGGACTCCACTAATAACATTAGTCCACGACGAGCAGTGTCCATTGATTACCACTCTCTGTCTTCTCCCCCTGAGCAACCCCTTCATCCACAGCAGCAATTTGCCTCCAATGCCACACTGCTCCAATTTGTGCAGCAGTCTTCCATGTGCAACAGTATCAAAAACCTTTCTAAGATCCAAGTATATAATATCAAAGTTATTCCCTGCATCCAGTTCCTTTGTGACTGCATCATAGTATCCAATCAAATTGGTCAGGCAAGACTTCCCCTTAACAAAACCATGCTGTGTCCGAGCTATAACTGAAGTCTTGTCTAAATGATCCTGCAGTGCTTCTTTAACTAGTGCCTCCATTAATTTTCCTGGAACAGAAGTTAAACTCACAGGTCTATAATTACTTGTGTCAGCCTTTGATCCTCCTTTGTGAATTGGGGTCACATTTGCACATCTCGAGTCTGTGGGTACCTCCCCTGAGTCCAAGGAAGCTCTCATAATTATGGCTAAGGGTTTGCTTACTTCCTCTGCTGCCTCCTTTAATATAACTGGAAAGATCCCATCCACCCAGAGTGTCTTTCTTGTGTTTATCTTCAACAATTTCTCCTCCACTTTACTCTCAGTTATTACAATATTCTCTAGCTTACTGCTAGAGTTGAATACACCTCTGGCTTTCCCCTCGCTAAATAACTCCTCATGTGTGAATGTCGATGCAAAATATTCATTTAGTTTGTTAGCTACCTGAGCAGGATCATCAACAGTTGACCCATCGATATCAAGTGGACCAATCTGATTCATCCCCTTCCTTCTAGAGTTTACATAAGTAAAGAACTCTTTGCTGTTTTTCTTTGCATCCCTTGCCAAAGATTTCTCGTAATCTGCCTTCGCCTGCCTAACCTCCTTGGTAACTTGGTTACAGATCAAGTTTTATCTATCATAGGCTTCTGTGTCATGTGTTAATTTGTATGTATCCCATGCATATTTCTTCTCTGCCATATGCCTTATTAGTTCATCTGACATCCATTTAGGCCTAAACCTTGAACAATATTTCTTAGTTGGTATGTAAAGCCTAATAGCTTCCAAGAAGCATTCAAAGAATGGGAAGCATTCTTTGAATGCTTCCCATTTTGCATTTGCTGTTGGTAACATCATCAGTTGGTCCCACTGTATAGAATTTAAATACTGTCTCAGTCCATCGTAGTCGCCTTTACGAAAGCAATAACCCTTCCCTTTACCCCTAATGGTAGTTACCTCTTTGAGTAAATCCCACTTCAGCACACTGTGATCACTGCCACCTAGTGGTTCATTTATCTGCAGATTCTTAATGCATGAAGAATCACTGCTGATAATCAAATCAAGAGTATTCCTTCCTCTAGTTGCCTCCCGAACATGCTGATGTAGAAAACAATCATCCAATAAATCCACAAAAGCCTTGCTAGTGTGTGAGTGACCAGCCCCCAAATTCCAGTCTTATAATGGGAAATTAAAATCTCCCATTATAAGACTCTCTGATTTACTGGCCCACTCTATTTCCCTGTACAGTTTCTTATTATACTCATCAGAGTCATTAGGCCTATAGCACACTCCTACTCTCAATTTTGATCTCACAATGCTTATGTCACACCAAACTGACTCGACACTGCACTGTCCAGCAATGTCGACTGGCTTCACTTCCTTGGATTTTATGTATTTCTTAACTAATAGCATAACCCCTCCTCCCTTCCTATCCTGTCTATAGACGTTGTACTCCCCAAATTGCAGTTCTGCATTCCTTATATTTGTGTGACACCATGTCTCTGATATCTCAACAATATCTGCCTTTGATGTTTTGAGCAAAACCTCAAATTCATCAAATTTATTTACTAATCTCCTAGCATTGGTGTACACGCAAGTATACATGCACCTATTTCTATTCTTAGCTACTCTAACACAACCCATGTGTTTACTTGTACCACAATGACTCCCAGCAGTCTCTGAAATATCCTGCATCTTGTTTTTCAGGCTTCTGCTCATTCCAATAGAAGCAGTGCAAGAATCTCTTTCACCTCTGCCAGTGGCTACTGTTAATCTATTCGTCTTTGTCTCCCCCCCCCAAGCTAGCAGTTTTCCGACCCACCTAACACTGCCTCGATAGCATCAGCAAATATTCTTGCACCCTTTCTATTTAAGTGTATCCCATCCCTGTAGAAGCAATCTCTCCTGTTAATAAGTACAGTCCAGGCTGAAAAAAATTCTGTCCCTTGAGCCTTGCACAATCTTTCCAGGGCCGAATTGATCGACAAGGCTCTCATCATATACTCCCTCCTATCGTGTCTGGGCAGAATTGCAGACACTTTCAAATTCAACCCTATTTCACGGCTTTTTTTCAACAGTGACCTGTACTTGTTAAGCAATTCTGCCGGTCTCCTACTCTTGATATCATTAGTGCCAACGTGTACAACTATATCACCTTTTGTGTCCTTAAAAGATGATATCTGCTCTACAACGTCATCAACCTTTGCTCCTGGCAGACATACCCTGGTCCTGTTCCACCTATCCTTTTTACAAAGCATGTTCCCTGTTTCCCTGACAATAGAGTCACCAACAACTACTAGTTCCTTTGGGATGAGCGCATTCTGCTTTGGGGGTTGCCGCTGTGTATTTAATTTATAAATGTGTATTTAATATTATAAATATATTTATATTTAGAAGAATGAAAAATGGATTTAGAATATCATTACAATATTCTTGTGTACACTTCTGTAGAAAAAGAAATCTCCATCCATATCCTAAATTAACCTTAGAAGACACTAGTATATCAGTACAATCAAAAGTAAAATTCCTAGGCTTTATCCTTAAATAGACGTTGACCTTTACGGAACAATCAAACAGTTATGAACAAATTGCACGAAACATCTAAATATTCTCAAACACCTGAAAACAATAGCATGGGTTACAGACAAATTCATCCTTGCTAATCCTATACAAAGCAATAGTCAGATTAAAAATGAACTACAAAGCACAGTATATGACTCAGCAAGAGAAAGAGCTCTTAGAACTTGATCTAATTCACCATAATGTCCTTTGTAGTGCAACAAGATCCTTCCACACATTGCCTACACACATCTTGCATGTAGAAGTTAATGAACCATCAACTTCCATTAGAAGACAGCAACTTGCATTCTGTTATGTATATAAAATACAATCTCTTCCAGACCATCCTACCTGACTACCCTTTTTTGACCTGAGATAGGAACATGTATATAGAAATTACTGACACTTCGATCAACCTTTCGGCATTCATCTCCAAGAAGTTTTAGTAATATATAATCTTATATATTGACAATGTAGCAGAAGTACAAAAGAACACACCACCACCACAGATCAACAAAATTATGCCATGTGACCTCTCCTTACATGTCTGGAACAGAAAAGTCCTTCTGTGTACCAACTTCCAACAACTACCAGGGTAAAACAATTTTCAGATTACATACCGATCTACATGGACAGATCAAAATCAGAAAATCACATCTTTCTTTCTTTCCCAGCAGTCTTTCACATGTGTCACTGTCAATCCAACTTCTACAGGAAAGCAGCATAAAAGCACCCATTCAGCTATCACGTGAATACTTCCAAACCACTGAACAACAGAAAGGAATAGTTTACACAGATTTCCTCAATATAATGCAGACATGACTCTCATACAGACTACACCACAGACAATTCAAATCAGAAAACAGGAGAAAAAGATAAGTTAACAGAAGGTAACAGAAACAATGGGGGAGACCTGTTACCTGTTCAACTTTGTCTTGATAACAGATATCCAAAGTTAAATCTGAAACACTGAAAAGAATGCAATATTATTTAGTATACTGGACTCGTATTTTTGTAAACAACAGGTTTAAGTCTTTTGCCTAATTTCTACTTCAAGGAGTCAGTCAGAAAACATTTAAAATGCATAAATAACATAGAGTCAAATGTATAATTTTTTAAATTTGAGTATTCATCATGTAATGTCTTTCACACAGTATATTTAACTGGCCTTCTGGCCATGAAGGGCCTTCATACCACTCAATTTGTCTGGGTATCTTGTGGACATCTCATGGCTTTACATCCCTGTAAGCCATGAGATGTCCAGTAACTTTAATGACTGGAATATGCAATTACTCTTGAAATATCAGTAGTAATAAATAATTGATAAATAACATTTTATCTCTCTTTCAATAACTCTCAAATCTGTTATTTATAAATATAATTTGTGTTTAAGTCCTATCATCCTTTTGAAAGATGTAATGTATGTACAATACTGTTAAACCATCTTCTCTATAAGTCTGTGTCATCTAGGGGTTCACTGTGTCTCATTAATTCCTAAATTATAATTATAATCAGAGGTGACTAATAAACATATTTATTTATTTTAAGTAATGTTTCTCAGGTGAAACTAATATAAAGATTCATTTTTGAAAGAAAGACTTTCTCAAAATCACTCAGTTGGAGATGGGATGTAAATTCAAATGTTTTAGAAATGCATTTTCAGAAAAATATTTCAATATTAATTTTTTTTTTAAAAATTATGAAATATATATATCTTACTTTACCTGGTTCATGACTCCCAGGGTTATCTGTTATTTCTAGAACATAGAGATTTCGGTTTTCTACTGAATGCCCAATACTGTATAAACGAGTAATAGCAGGGTATTTAGCAGCAAATCGCTTCAAAAATTCTTCCATTTCTTTGAAGTTGTGATGTTTGAATTCAGGTGATGTTAAAAAATCACTAAAATGAGATGAAACTTCAGTTGATGATGACAATTTTCCAACTGCATTAAATTCATGGTTTACAGATGAAACCACAGTAGGTAATGAATAATCAGTACTGATAGATGATTGAAAGCCATTAATATTACTTGTAGTTCCAAATTCAGCAAATATGGTTTGATTTCTGTTAAGGTTTTTTGATTATATTATCTGTAATCACTATGCCATTGGTTCTAGGCTCTTCTGGTTCCAAGTCAAAGTCAAGCCATAATGGAACATCCTCAGTGACTTTCACACCATGTTGGAGTTTTGTTTGATACCTAATAAATACAATTACAAAGGATAATATACTAACTAATCATAATAAAAATGTGTACAAGAATAATGTACATTTAATTTATATATACATATTGAAATAGCTTACCCCTATATTTTATTTCACCTATCAAAAAATTTACTTCAAAATTAAATTTTACACAAGGTTCTGGTAATATACAATTTGCAAAATATCATACACGTAACAAATACCTGAATTAGCAAGAAAACACCGAATACTTCATTTGTTACTTTTTAAAAGCATAACTTTTATTCTATTTTGCACAGTTACGTGTACAAAAATTAATAAACTAAATTGTTAAAATAAATGTAGTATAATTCAGCAAAATTAGTAAAACTCAGTACATTTACCATAACATTTCAGTTGTTATGTCACTGAAGAAAATAGATCCAGTTAGTCAAAGACAAGAACAGCCATAATGCTACAGTAAATGAATAACTTTTATAAATTTTTCTGCATTGTGATAATACAGTGTCTGGTATTTTTTACTAATTCAAACACAACAAAATACACTGCCTTCTGTCTTCACTACTAAAGTGAAAACAATCACTTGAACTTCTGCTGGAGAATAACATGATAGTTTTGCATATCTTCCACTGTTGCTGAACCAGGAGTAGAAGGTATGCAAGAAGATAACTCCAAACTCATTTCCCCAAACTGTCGGCCTCTACCACCCATGAAGGCAACTTATTCCAGTAATTTATAACTCGCTGGCTAAAACAAAACTTCCTGCAGTCCAATCTAAACATTTCCCCCCATAACTTGAATTTATGTCCCCTAGTTCTAGCATCATTTATAACCTTGAAAATTTCGTTCTCATTCATTTTACTGATGCCTCTCAGAGCCTTAAACACCTCAATCAAATCTCCTCTAAGGTATCTAGTTTCCAAACTCTGCAACCCACATATTCGAAGTCTTTCTTCGTATGGACACCCTTTTGTCAATCTCACCAGGCGAGTTACTAATCTTTGCATGCTTTCAAGAAGCTCGATGTCTTTCTTTAGGTGTGGTCTCCATACTTGAACACAGTACTCTAAGTGTGGTCTAACAAAAGCCTTATATAATGAGATTATCACATCCCTATCTCTACTTGCAAAAGTTCGATAGATCATCAATAGGACACCATGGGCCTTCCTTGCAACCTGTTTACAATGCTCAGAGAATTTCATGTCTGACCGTATCGTAACACCCAAGTCCCTTTCAATATTGCTATGGAGGACATACTCTACATGAAGTAATATGTTAAAATACTCAATGCAAAAACAGACCACTTGTGTTCATTGTATAAGTAAACATATTCTGCGTGCTATTGATTCTGTGGTTCACTTTTGCATTGAATATCTTAATATATTACTTCATCATGAATATAGAGTGTATCCTCCCTAGTAATACTGACAAGTTATTTATTGCTTATTAACTGTCCTTAATACAAGTATACCAAAGGATCAAGACCAAAACATCTAATAGGTAAAAAAATTTTTCTACTTGTTATTTGTTCTGCAGTGAATTTTCTCAGTATATTTAGTGTTGCTCCAAGGTCACAGATAAGCATGCTTATCCTAGCAAGCAAATTTAACACTACAAGCCAACAGAAAAGTATGATCCATACCAATGGAATAAAAATTAACCTTTTTATCATATAAACATTGATAATGAGAATAAGCAACGTCCATCTCATCACACATTTCTGGAACTACTAGCACATGTGCCAACCTCTTGGGTTTATAATACACAGAGTGGCCCAAAAGCAGGTAAAGACATTTGAATTGCAATAAGAACAATCACATGAATGTTAATAATACATTAATAGTGTGAGTGTTAAAATCTAAATATAATATGTAAACAATTTCATCTAAAATATATGGAATCAAAATAGTCCACTGGCATTCAAAAGCAGAACTTAAAATGCCTCTCTAGTATAAGTAACCATGTGGATAAACCTCTCAAACAAGAAAAATTCATTTTATGCTTAAAAAAAAAAAATATATATATATATATATAATCACTATGCTACTAATGATTAAACTATCACTGCCACTGGTACATCCATACAAAAGATCTGCACCTGCCTAAAACAATGCCTACAGGTGGAACTACTTTTTAATAAATCCCAAGAAAGTCTCAAAAGAACTTTTCTACAGTTATCTCATTCCATATTCACCTTGATATAAATGTTAAGATATCTTGGATTAAAAGTTAGAATTTTAAGCTTCTATTTGTTTTGAATAACAAAAGGTGCTTGATCCAGATCACAGCATGTGAATGTCCCACTACTGCTCTTCTTTGCTTGGCCTAATTTATAGATCTGATGAAACAACATTGAAATTAATAGACAAGTAACTGTATTATAAATTATTATAATAAACAGATATGTGTTTATTTGAGTATTATAAATACTCAAATAATACTCAGCTATCCCATATAACATTTACACAATTCAATTATTGCTTGGGATTTGTGGCAACTGAGATAACTTTCTATTTTGATAAGTGTTACTAGAGAAAGTAATCTACTAATGTAAAAAAGTGAAATCATTTCATGTTGTTTTTCTTCTAATGTTAAAAGATTAATACAAATCATACAGGATCAGGCACATCTCATTATATTATTAATGAGATAATCTCTGATTAAAAGATTCCTATAATAATTTTGCTTAATTATAAATTAACCCAAATACAAGGTTTTATATTTGAGAAATAACAACTGGAGAACAACTTATATATTGGTGGGGGGAATAAAGTAGAACAGCATAAATGAGGAGAGGAACTTGATCATGTTAACTACAACTGGCATGATGGCAGAAGTGACTTTAGCCAAGGACACAACAATCTGTGGAGTGCAGCATTAGCTGTTTCTGTAGGATTTATTTTTCTCTTATTTGTAATCAGTACAGTTTTTAAATTTAGGCATACAAATATATAGTTTACAATTTTTTTCCTTCAATATCTACTACCATTAAAAATATATGAGAGTGAGTTAAATGAAAACAAGAATTACTTGTTTCTACTAATAATGGTAATCAATTTTTCAAAAAAATCTCCACCATAGTTTATTTATCCCATCTGTACGTACATACAGCATATTTATTATACCCTGCTTAAAAGCAGCAGTTTGAAAATTTCCTTCACTTCACTGTCTCAGTGGAATTGACACTGTCTTGAATTACTAGTCATTTACCAGTCTTTCAAAAACATCAAAATCATGGATTATAGTAGAGCCAGACCTATTACTGATATCCAGCTTCCTGAACACACTATAGGTCATAACATTAAACTGACCAAATAACATTGCTTGCAAAGACATTTTAATTGTGAAAACTTTCTGCTGGAGAGATATCCTCTGTTATTAGAAACTAAATAAAGCCGTGTTGCATTTGCTTGGGCAAAGATAAAAAAAAGGTAAAGTGCAGCCATTATCAACCCACTGCAGGATGGAAGCCTCCTCAACAATTCATGCTGAGGGAAATGGACCATAATCTGCCACGTTGGTCCAGTGCGGGTTGGCAGATCGACCGTATTCAGCAGTCAGGGGCTTGAACCCCGGTCTACTCAAAGAGTGTGTGCTACTGCACTCCCGCTCCTGACCGCTCGGCTACAGAGGCCTGGGGAAAGATAAAGGGCAGAAGAATAAGAGAAATTTACCTCAATATGATACTATCCAGAAATTAAAATGAATAAAACATTAATGCAAAATGATTACAGTAAAAAATAAATTGAAAACAATTAAAAAAATAAATTGAGCACAATTAAAAATTTATTTAAAAAATAGGTTAACATAAATTTTATGTTTATATTGTTTATATTTCTTTAAATTGAGGTAAATTTCTCTTATTCTTCTACAATATTGAAATGTATTGATGCCTCAAAATTAATGATTAATGATTATTAATGCCTCAAAATTAAAATTAATTACGAATCAAATTTAAAAGCAGTTTTGCTGCGCAATGGAAATGCCACTTCCATTTGTTCTATTACTTCATACTGTTAGCATGAAAGAAACATATGATACTCTGTCCAAGATCCTGAGTGCAATATAATACAACTTTGCTTGGAATGTCTGTGATGATCTTAAGGTAACTGAATTAGCCACTGGTCTACAGGAAAGTTTCACTAAATACAGCAACTCCCCGACTTATGTAAGGGTTGCGTTCCATGGAACGCTACGTAAGTCAGAATTTCCCACATGCTTGTGCAGCACTCGCAACTGTGCTCACTGAATTGATTGAATCAAAAAAGAAATGTTCAACAAACATGTAAATAGAATTATTTAATGTATTTATTCAACTTTTTATCTCATGTGCAGGACAAATTACAAAGGCATGCAATTTTAAAAAATTTCAAAATTATAAAAAATGAGAGCAGACAGGCATAACCTTAAGTTTTTTTTACCTCTCGAGCATCATTGCCAGAATTTATGTTATTATTATTGTTGTTATTATTTGGTTTTTAGGAGCATTAGCAACTAAGGCCATATTGCTCCAGGGATATACGGTGGTCATTTCCTGACCTTTCCGCATCCTCCGTATTTGGTGGGCATGGGCTCGAACTCCGGTCTAATCAAGAAGTGTGTGCTACACACTGCTGCTCCTGCCCACCTGGCAACGGATGCGCCCAGAATTGACGTCTCCAGCTGATAAATACACCGCTGCAGAGGTTGAGGGCCGTGGAGATTTAGGAGGGGTCGGCCGCTCAACCTTATGAAAGAACATATTAATGGATGACTGAATGGTGGCTTTTTTCTTTTCCTCGTAGATTTATTTGTAGCATGCAAGCATATCATTCACCCCTCCTGTGAATTTTTAAGAATCGTTCGCTGTCAGGATCCATCTTCTCGCTGTTGCCGATGCAATTTCACGAAATACCATTGTCATCTCTCTGGTGATGAAGCGTCTCGGCTCCTCATTTGGTTCATCTTGAGCTTTGTCAGCATTTTCTTCTTTCACTATTGCTGCCTGCAAGTCAATAAGGTCTTCATTAGATAATTCCTTCTCTTCTACCTCTATTAACTCCTCCATGTCTTTGGCAACTTCCAACTGAAGTAGCTCTGCAACTTTTACAATCTTATCTGTAACCTCTTCATATGATTCTTCTTTTTCAAACCTTTCGAAGCCTTTTGCGTGCCATGGGCATATTTTCTTCCATGCGCCATTTAAACAACTTTTAGTAATTTCCACCCACATCTTATTAATGTTTAAGGTGGCATGGTAAATATTGTAAGATTTTCAAAAGTCTCTTAGCCTAAAATTTTTCAAATCGTCTACTGCAGACGATGCTTGAGCAAATGTTGTGCGTAAATAGTATGCTTGTTTATTTGTTGTTTGTTATTTGATTTTTAGGAGCATTAGCAACTAAGGCCATATTGCTCCGGGGATATGCGGTGGTCATTCCCTGACCCTTCCGCATCCTCCGTATTTGGTGGTCACGGGCTCGAACCCCGGTCTAATCAAGAAGCGTGTGCTACGCACTACTGCTCCTGGCCACCTGGCTATAGAGGCGCCAAATAGTATGCTTTTAAATTCAAAATAATACCCTGATCCATAGGTTGGATGAGTGAAGTCGTGTTTGGCAGTACAAATTTGACTCTCACATTCAAATTGAAATCATCTAGATGTGTAGGATGTCCAAAAGCATTATCTGATAGAAGCAAAATTTTTGAAAGGAATGCATTGTCTTTGCAATATTTTTCAATCTCAGGAATGAAGCAGCATTTAAACCAATCCTCAAAGAGAGATATTGTTATTAGCATTAGCATTAGTAGAGGCATTTGATGCAAGAAAGCAAGCTTATGCAGCATCAGCCAAAAAAAAAAAAAATAAAGTAAAATAAAAAATAACCACTTCCACTTCACCCATCTGTTCGTTCAAAATACCTGTCCAGCTGAGCCTTAAACTTATTTAGGCTATCAACTTCCACGACAAGAGATGGAAGTCTGTTCCACCTACCAACCACCCGCTGGCTAAAGGCAAATTTCCGCACATCTATCCTACATCTGTCTTTCCTCAATTTGAATTTATGCCCTCTCAGGTGATTATTCTGAGCAAGAGGAAGAATCCCATCAGCATTGAGCATGCTCAAACCATTCAAGGCTTTGTACACCTCTATCAGATTATCCATGTTCTCTGGCTCGATCAGAAATGCACGGGTAAGATGGCTTTATTGATGCCCTTAAATGCACGAGGATTTCCAGAATGGTACACAAACAGTGGTTTTAATCTGTAATCTCCCGCTGCATTAGCCCCAAGCAAGAGCATGGCCCTATCTTTTGAAGCATTGAAACCTGGCATTGTCTTTTCCTTTTTGACAATGTATGTTTGATCCGGCATTTTTTTCCAATACAGAGCAGTCTCGTCAACATTAAAAATTTGCTGCGTTGAATAGCCGCCTTCATCAATAATTTTTTCCAACACATCACAAAATTTCTCTGCAGCTGCAGAATCGGTACTGGCGACTTCACCACATACTTTAACGTTTTGAAACCAGCATAATGCTTGAACCTATTAAACCACCAGTTGCTTGCCATGAACTTGGCTTGGGGTTCGCTGTACTTATCCTTAATATCTTCATAAATACTTCTTGCTTTTGCTTGAATGGTCATTAGACCCAGGGGCACTCGCTTCTGAATCTGATTTTCCATCCATATTATTAACAGCTGTTCCATCTTCGATATAGCACACAAATGTTGTTTTGTGATCACTGCTTATCTTAAGTAGATTGATCCTTTGACATGTTCTTTTATACATGCACTGTCCTTTAAAATAATATTCATTGTTGATGCAGCAAGACCTAATTCTCTTGCAATAGATGACAAACTTTGTCCTGCTTCGTACTCCTTAATCATTTTCATCTTCATTTCTAAATTAATTTTGTTTTGTTTCCTGACACTACCACCTTTTGCACTTTCCATTGGTCACTTTCCCTTCATCATTATAATAAGTAAATAGGAATGAAAAGAAGTTTCTGAAAATTTGTTTTTTATATGATTGAAGATTTCAGTGAAGGGGAACACATTTCACCATAATAACGTAAAAATCCACACAATTGCAGTTACCAGTATTATCGCAAATGGAATAAGACCAAGTTTAATGCCCGTTTATAATTAGATGCACTAACAGAAAATCCCAATAAACTGGAAAGTGCAAATTGTTTTTATTGTTTTATGGTCATAATCTCCAGAATCAGGCTTTAGAAAAATATCACAAAAGCATTTAAAACTGATTCTTACAACGGGAACATATGATAATGCCATTATAAATATGACCTTTTAGAGAGATAAATAGCTTACTATATAGCAAAAATTTCAGCTTCCAAGGATTTAGAATGAATTACAAAAAAAAAAAAAAACCAATGTGTTATTGGGTTCACATTATGATATTTTCCCAATACCTCCATTTATCCCTACAGATGCAAAATATGTTTCCATATTTTTTTCAGTTTGCATAAGCTGGCAAAAACTTATGTAAAGTCGAATTTGCGTGGGTCGAGTATTACGTAAATCGGGGAATTCCTGTACCTTTCACTGTTTGTGGGACATTGGGCAACAGAGTTGTACAAGATGTTCACAAGGGTCAGATTAGAAAGAGTACTTGATGAGAATCAACCAAAAGAGCAAGCTGGCTTTAGGACAGGATTCTCAACTATGGATCACCTTCACGTAATGTCGCAGCTAATTGAGAAAGCAAATAAATATAAAACACCATTATGCCTGGCATTTGTGGTTTATGAAAAGGCACTTGACTCCATACAGCATAAGGCAATGTTTCGGGCACTGGAAAGACAAGACATAGATACCCCATATATTATGATTTTGAAGAAAATATATGAGAATGCTGCCTTCTTTATTAGACTAGACAAAGACAGTAGCAAATTTAAAATTGAGAAAGGAGTTCGACAAGGAGACATAATATCTCCGAAGTCGTTTACTGCTGCCCTTGAGGAAGCTTTCAGAAGATTAGACTGGTCGCAGAAAGGAGTCAATGTGAATGGATAGTAGCTAAACCATTTACGATTTGCAGATGACATTGTGGTCAAAAGCCACAATCCCAAAGAATTAGAGGAAAATCTTAATCTGTTATGCAGAGTTAGTAAGAATTTTGGACTAAAGATGAATATGGCTAAAACAAAAGTAATGATGAACAAGTATGCCACAAAAAGGGATATAATGATTGAAGGAGCAGTAATTGAAAAGGTGGAGTCATATACTTATCTGGGACAAGTTATTAGCTGTAATAATGATAAATGGCTGGAAATCAAGAGAAGAACGAATTATATTGGGAATCAGACTGTTAGATAAGAAGAGAAACAGATGGATTAGGCTGCAAACTCAAGTAAAGGACATTCTTATCAAAACTAAAGAACTAAAATGGTCTTGGGCGGGACACTTAGCTTGAAGACATGATGACAGATGGACTAAGAAAATAACAGAATGGTACCCAAGAGGAGCTAGAAGAAAACCTGGAAGACAACAACAGAGATGGACAGATGAAATTCATGTGTTTGTGGGTAGTAAATGGATGGCCATTGCACAAAACAGAAGGAAGTGGAAAGTTGCTGGAGAGGCCTTCATCCTGCAGTGGATTGAAAATGGCTGATGATGATGAGTAACAGAAAAATATATTGTGCAGAAGTGAAAAAAGAGGGACAAACTTTTACCAGGGAGAAGTAATATAAAATATATTCTGATGGTTAAACCAAAAAGGTTTCTTCTTCCACCTTTGTATATAAAGCTTGGATTAATGAAGAATTTTGTTAAGGCCCTTGATAAAGAAAGAAGTTAATTCTACTACCTTTGTGAAGTGTTTTCCAAGTTAACAGAAGCAAAAATGAAAGAATGAATTTTCATTGAGCTTGAAATGAAGAAAATACTCAAAGGTGATGTTCACATTTTGAAACTGCAGCATAATAAACTAGCAGCTTGTCATTTAAAGCGGTTGTGCAGAGTCATTGTAAAAAAGAAAGAATATAATTATGAATCTTTGGTATCAGCTGTACTGCAATTGTTATAATAATATGGGCCACCCATGTCATTTAAAATTCATTTTCTTCATTCCAATCAGTTTTTTCAAATCAAAATTTTGGAAGATGTATGCAATAAGCAAGGGGAATGCTCTCATCAGGATATATGCACCATGGAAAAAAAGTACCAAGGTCCCTGAGATATTGCCATCATGGGAGATTACTCCTGGTTTCTTAAGAGTGAAAGCAAAGTGGACCATAAGAAACTCTGAGTGGCAAACATTTCTGAGGAAATAATGTATTAGTACATTATGTGATTAATTAAAGTATTTTAAAATGAATAAAACTCATTTTTAAGATAGCATATGTATTATTGTATAATATTTGAAACTGGTTCGTTAAGTTACTAAAATTTCAATGTATCTTTCATTGGAGTCATGACAGAGACATAGTTTTGGTATTTTTGGAATCAGGATCAATTTCCATTGAAATACACAACTTCTTGCTCCGGAGGTATGAAAAAAAAAAATTTATTATTATTTTTTTTGTTGGCTTTGTTATTAACGACTAGTATAAAGGATTTATAAATGGTCTTACCCCGGAGCCATAACAGTAAAGCTGTAAGTGCCAGGAAGCAGCAACCTCCAGTATTCTCCTCTGGATGATGAAGTTATATTGTGCCTAATGCCTGCCACAAAAATAAAAGCATGACTAATTCCTTTCCTTGATTTTGAATCTCGTACAATTCCCTTTACTCCTATATGTACCTATTATATAAAATAATAAGAGGGTAAACTATTAAGAAAAAAAAACAACAAGGTACAATACATGTTCCAATAGTTGTATTTACCACATTAACAAATTTTAAAATTAACATCTCATCTTATTAATCACTGGTTTCTCTACTCTCTATTCAGTGACCAAACTGATTCCATCAACACTTTTCTTCAATGATATCAATTTTGTCACCAATGGATAAGCACTCAGATTTCCATTTCAAACATTTCTGCAACAAGGTGAATAAATAAAACTAAAAAATACTAAAGATATTATTTGTTTTTATTATCCAATATAGTGTCAGAATAAACAACAGAATTAAAGTGTACCATTTCAAACTATTTCTTACTTTTTTTTCTGAAAATATTCATTGTCGATTAAATACACTGCAACGTAATTTCTATACTTTATATACAAAGGCTGACACAAGTAACTATAGACCTGTGAGCTTAACTTCTGTTCCAGGAAAATTAATGGAGGCACTGGTTAAAGAAGCACTGCAGGATCATTTAGACAAGACTTCAGTTATAGCTCAGACACAGAATGGTTTTGTTAAGGGGAAGTCTTGCCTGACCAACTTGATTGGATACTATGATGCAGTCACAAAAGAACTGGATGCAGGGAATAACTTTGATATTATATACTTGGATCATAGAAAGGCTTTTGATACTGTTGCACATGGAAGACTGCTACACAAATCGGAGTAGTGTGACATTGGAGGCAAATTGCTGCTATGGATAAAGGGGTGGTTGAGGGGGAGAAGACAGAGAGTGGTAATCAATGGACACTGCTCATCGTGGACTAATGTTATTAGTGGAGTCCCTCAGGGCTCAGTGTTGGGTCATTATTATTGTTTTCTGTATTTATAAATGATATTGATGATGGTATATCAAGCTTAATGTCCAAGTTTGCAGATGATACAAAGGTTGGCAGGGTTGTCAAGGACACTACTGACACTATGCTGCTGCAACAGGATCTGGAAAGGTTGAGCAGATGGGCTGAGAGGTGGCAAATGAAGTTTAACATTGACAAATGTGAAGTACTACACATGGGAAACAGCAACCCCAGAGCAACATATCAACTCTGTGGTACTACACTGACAGTGGTAGAGAATGAAAGGGACTTGGGGTGGTTGTGCAGGCAGATATGAAGTTCTCTGAGCAGTGCAGACAGGCTGCAAGAGTGGCTCATGGAGTATTGTCAATGATATACAGGAATTTTTCCAGCAGGGATAAGGAGGTGATTATTCCATTGTATAAGGCAATGGTCAGGCCACACCTAGAGTACTGTATACAGGTCTGGAGGCCTCATTTCAAGAAGGATGTAGAGCTGCTGGAACGAGTACAGAGAAGGGCAACAAGATTAGTGAATGGAACAAAGGGGTGCTCTTACGAAGAAAGGCTTAAGTTTTGCAAATTACAGTGTCTGGAGACTAGGCACCAGCGAGGTGATCTGATAGAGGTGTATAAAGCCTTGAATGGTTTAAGCATGCTCAATGCTGATGGGATTCTTCCTCTAGCTCAGAAAAATCACCTGAGAGGGCATAAATTCAAATTGAGGAAAGACAGATGTAGGACAGACGTGCGGAAATTTGCCTTTAGCCAGCGGGTGGTTGGTTGGTGGAACAGACTCCCATCCCTTGTGGTGGAGGTTGATAGCCTAAATAAGTTTAAGGCTCAGCTGGACAGGTATTTTGAACGAACAGAGGGGTGAAGTGGAAGTGGGTTTTTTTTTTTTTTTTTTTTGGCTGATGCTGCATAAGCTTGCTTTCTTGCATCAAATGCCTCTACTAATGCTAATGCTTCTTGTCCAGAAGTATATAAAAAGTAGACTACAGTACAGGAAGATGCTAAGGTCTCACTTAATGCCATACAAGCATGCTTTTAAATCACTTTAACACAGCAAATTAAATTAAAATATCTATTAGAATTATGTCAGTGTGAATTTTAATATGCTTCCAATATGATCTTTATTGTCAATTCACAGAACTGAATTGGATTTCACCAAATACTGTTATTTTCTCTGTTTGTGGGACAGTTGGGCAACAGAAAAATATTACATTGTGCAGAAGTGAAAAAATAGGGACAAACTTTTACCAGGGAGAAGTAATATAAAATATATTCTGATGGTTAAACCAAAAAGGTTTCTTCTTCCACCTACATATATAAAGCTTGGATTAATGAAGAATTTTGTTAAGGCCCTTGATAAAGAAAGAAGTGGATTCTACTACCTTTGTGAACTTTGTGAAGTGTTTTCCAAATTAACAGAAGCAAAAATGGAAGAATGAATTTTCAATGAGCTTCAAATGAAGAATACACTCAAAGATGTGTATTTGAAACAAATCTGTAGCATAATGAACTAGCAGCTTGTCATTTAAACCAGTTGTGCATGGATTCATTGAAAGAAGGAAAGGATATAATTATGAATCTCTAGTATCAGCTTTAATGTAATTGTTATAAGAATATGGGCTGCCACATGTCATTTAAACTTAATTTTCAGTTAAATATAGAAATTGGTATTGATTTCATCAGCCATTTTCAATCCACTGCAGGATGAAGGCCTCTCCAGCAACTTTCCACTTCCTTCGGTTTTGTGCAATGGCCATCCATTTACTACCCACAAACTCATGAATTTCATCTATCCATCTCTGTTGTTGTCTTCCAGGTTTTCTTCTAGCTCCTCTTGGGTACCATTCCGTTATTTTCTTAGTCCATCTGTCATCACGTCTTCAAGCTATGTGTCCTGCCCAACACATTTTAGTTCTGTAGTTTTGATAAGAATGTCCTTTACTTGAGTTTGCTGCCTAATCCATGTTTCTCTTCTTATCTAACAGCCTGATTTCCAATATAATTTGTTCTATTTTTAGCATTATTAGTAGAGGCATATGATGCAAGAAAGCAAGCTTATTCAGCATCAGCCAAAAAAAAAAAAAAAAAAAAAAAAACACACACACCACTCCCATTTCATCCCTCCGTTCGTTCGAAATACCTGTCCAGTTGAGCTTTAAATTTGTTTAGGCTATCAACTTCAACAACAAGTGATGGAAGTCGGTTCCACCAACCAACCAACCGCTGGCCAAAGGCAAATTTCCACACATCTATCCGACATCCGTCCTTCCTCAATTTGAATTTATGCCCTCTGAGGTGATTATTCTGAGCAAGATGAAGAATCCCATTGGCATTGAGCATGCTCAAACCATTCAAAGCCTTATACACCTCTATCAGATCACCTCGCCGGTGCCTAGTCTCCAGACTCTGTAATTTGCAAAACTTAACCCTTTCTTCGTAAGAGCAACCCTTTGTTTGTTCACTAATCTTGTTGCCCTTCTCTGTACTCGTTCCAGCAGCTCTACATCCTTCTTGAATGAGGCCTCCAGACCTGTATACAGTACTCAAGATGTGGCCTAACCATTGCCTTATACAAGGGAATAATCACCTCCTTATCCCTGCTAGAAAATTACTGTATATCATTGACAAGACACCATGAGCTACTCTTGCAGCTCGTCTGCACTGCTCAGAGAACTTCATATCTGCCTGCACAATTACCCCCAGGTCCTTTTCATTCTCCACCACTGTCAGTGTAGTACCGCAGAGTTGATACGTTGCTCTGGGGTTACTGTTTCCCATATGTAGTACTTTACATTTGTCAATGTTAAACTTCATTTGCCACCTCTCAGCCCATCTGTTCAACCTTTCCAGATCCTGTTGCAGCAGCATAGCGTCAGTAGTGTCCTTAACAACCCTGCCAACCTTTGTATCATCTGCAAACTTGGACATTAAACTTGATATCCCATCATCAATATCATTCATAAACACCGAAAACAACAACGGACCCAACACTGAACCCTGAGGAACTCCACTAATAACATTAGTCCACGTTGAGCAGTGTCCATTGATTACCACTCTCTGTCTTCTGCTGTGTAGTTCTCAGCTTCTGTTCCATTCTTTAGTGAATGCCCAAGTTTCACTTCCATAAGTCACGGTGAGGAGTATACATTGGTTCATTATTTTGCGTTTCAGACAAACTGCGATATTGCTCCTCAGTATGTGACTATATTCCTGAATGCTACCATCCAAAATGTATTCTTCCCTTGACTTCCAGCCATTTATCATTATTACAGCTAATGACTTGTCCCAAACAAGTATACGACTCCATCATTTCAATTACTGCTCCTTTAATCATTATATCCCTTTCTGTGGCATATTTATTCATCATTACTTTTGTTTTAGCCATATTCATCTTTAGTCCAAAATCCTTATTAACTCTGCATAATTGATTTAAGATTTTCCTCTAATTCTTTGGGATGGTGGCTTATGACCACAATGTCATCTGCAAGTTGTAAATAGTTTAGGTACTCTCCATTCACATTGATTCCTTTCTGCGACCAGTCTAATCTTTTGAAAGCTTCCTCAAGGGCAGTAGTAAACGACTTCGGAGATATTGTGTCTCCTTGTCAAACTCCTTTCTCAATTTTAAATTTGCTACTGACTTTGACTAGTCTAATAAAGGAGGTATCGTTCTCATATATTTTCTTCAAAATCATAATATATGGGGTATCTATGCCTTCTCCTTCCAGTGCCCGAAACATTGCCTTGTGCTGTATGGATTCAAATGCCTTTTCATAATCCACAAATGCCAGACATAATGGCGTTTTTTATTCATTTGCTTTCTCCATTAGTTGTGATATTACGTGAAGGTGATCCATAGTTGAGAATCCTGTCCTAAAGCCAGTTGCTCTTTCGGTTGATTCTCATCAAGTATTCTTTCTAATCTATTTGTAATGACCCCTGTGAACAACTTGTAGATGTGGGATAACAAGATAACTGGTCTATAATTTCCAACGGCCTCCTTTTATCTCCTTTCTTATGCAGCAAAACTATGATTGCATTATTCTACTGCTTACGCGTCAAGCCTTTTCTAATGCATTTTGTGAAGAGTCTTGCCAGTTTTTGTGTCATGTCTCTTCCTCCCAATTTTAACAACTCTACAATAATTTCATCTTCACGTGGGGCTTTCTGATTTTTCATTTTCTTCAATGCAGGAAGAATATCGGGCATGTTGTATGTGTTACTAATTTGCGATCCAGCTTCCCCACTGCTGGCATCATTTCTTCAATCCTTGTATAATTCTCTATAGTAGTCTTCTGCTATTTGAATTATGCCTTCTCTGCTATTCATAACTACACCATCACTATTCTTCAATTTCAATATCATTTGTCTTTCTGTATTATTGCTCATGGCTGCTGATTTAAGTCCTTCATTTTCCCTTAATGCTTGTTCTACTTTTCTTGTGTTAAATCTTATGTCCTATCTGAGTCTCTTTCTAATGGCTTTTCATAACTCAGTATACTCAATTTTATCCTTGTCAGTGTTTAATCTGCCCTTAATTTGTCATCTTTGGTTCATCATGACAAGTGTTTCTTGACTAATTTTTTCTTCTTTGGATTTCTTTTTACCTATAGGTTTCTTGGGTTTTATCACTTTCAGAAAGTTGTAATGTTACTCATCGATATCTTGGTCCTGAGCAGTCTGCAGAAGCTCAAACTCATTCTTAAGTTCCAGTACATACTGCCTTTTCTCCTCTTCTGTTATCTCAAAGACCTTCGTATTATATACTAGAGTCAGATTTTACCTTTCTTTTCTTACATCTATATCAAGCATCAAGAGTTCATCTTACCATTCTGTGATCACTTCCAACGTTTACCTTGTTCAGGACGGTAACATCATTCACGATATGTCTTTTGTTAGTGAGGATGAAGTCGATTTCATTAGTTGTTAATCCATTTGGGCTCGTCCATGTCCAATTTCTGTTCACTCTTTTCTTAAAAAAAAAAGTGGGTATTGATTTAATATTGGTTAAATACAGAAATATAACCATGAAAAAAAAAAAATCTGATATTTCCACATTAGTATACAAAATGTATCAGATGCCTACTCATGCTTTTTATTTCTCATGCTGGACATTGGGAATGAGGTAGTCAGAAAATCATTTTTTTCTGGATAACAAAGCTTCTATTTACTTCTTTGTTTGTTCTTATTATCCAAGGTCAGAATAAAAAACAGAATTAAAGAATTACTATTTTAAACTATTTCTTCTCTTTTTTTTTTTTTTTTTTTTTTAACAAAAAAAGAACATTTTCACTTTTTTTTTTGTTTTGACATGCCAGCTAGGTTAATATAATGGACATATAAAAAGTTTGGGCCCGAGTATGAAGAGTTTATTTGAGGAGTCTGATAACGTGTTAATTTTCAATAGTCTCCTTTGGAGTCAAATACACTTTTGCCACTGATGTTGCAATGCACTGATTCCAGCTGTAAAGAAAGTTTTTCGCCTCGCCTTCAGGAATGCATCCATTGAAGCAATAATATCACTGTTGACAGGAAAATGGATGCTAGCTAAGTATTTTTTCAAATTAGGAAGTAGATGAAAGTCTGATGATGTGGGTGATAGTCCAAAATTTCAAAGCTGCACTCATGCAGTGTGACTATCTGGTCTTTCTGAAGCCCCTGTGACTATCTGGTCTTTCTGAAGGTAACTAAAAATACTCCAATCAGCATCCCAAAAAACTGATGCCATCACCTTGCCAGCAGAAGGAATCGAGTTGGCTTTATTTGAAGGGGAAAAGAGCTCTGTTTCCACTGTTTGAACTGCTCCTTTGTCTCTGACTGATAAGTGATAGACTAGTGTTTCTTCTGTGGTCACAAATCTTGCAAAGAAATTTGCTAAATCTGCTTGAAAATGATGCAAATGTTCACTTGACTTGACAACTCTTGTGCATTTTTGATCTGTAATCATCAATTTTGGCATCCATCAGGCTAACACCTTTCTCATAATGATGAGAAATATTTCTCATAATGATGATGTGTATACCACATAATGGTTATTATGTGGTATACACATTCAGATGAGATTCCCAAGTCACTGGCAATGAACCAAGCTGTCACTCATCAACAGATTACACACACACTGTCAGCAACTTCGGGAGTGATGGATGTTGTAGGCCTTCCACAGCATGGTTTATCTTCCAGACTCTCCCTCCCTCATTTAAATTCTACTGCATTTCTTAACCATTGAATAGGAAGGGGCATCCTCCCCAATGTTGAAACCATATCTTCATGAATTGCCTTTGGTGTCAGTCCCTTTTTTTTCCAAATATTAGATGACTGAACAGTGACTGATTCTGTCCATCTTTCCACTGCACTGGCCAGGAAGAGAAAAAAAAAAAAAAGAGTAGATAAGAAAATAAAAATTATTTGCATCCCTCCTCACATAGGTAACTATACAGTTGACCTTTGAATTTATTCAAACTGTCAGCCTCAACTACCTATGAAGGCAACCTGTTCTGGCAATTAATGACTTGCTGGCTAAAAGAAAACTTCCTACAATCTAGTCTAAACCTCTTGCCCTGTAATTTGAACTTATGGCCCCGAGTTTCGGAATTCTCCATAATAGTAAAAAATTCTGCCTTCATTCATTTTACTAACCCATCTCAGAGTCTTATAAACCTCAATCAGGTCACCTCTGAAGTGCCTGGCTGCCAAGCTCTGTAGCCCACATAAGAGGAGTCTTTCCTCATGTGGTCACCCTTTTGGCAATTTCGTCATTCATATTGCCCATCTTTGGACCCTTTCAAAAAGCTCAATGTCTTTTTTTTTTTTCAGATGAGGTCTCCATACCTGCACACAGTATTCCAAATGTGGTCTTAGAATTACCTTCTACAGTGGGACTATGACCTCCATATCTCTACAGGATAATGTTCAATAAATCATTGATAGGATACCATGGGCTTTCGTGGCTGCCTGTTTATACATCTCAGAAAACTTCATATCTGCCGTACTGTAACTACCAGTTCCCTTTCTTCCTCTACCATTTTAATTCAACCCTACCAAATGTATAATTTATTTTGGGGTTGCTATTCCCCAAGTGTAAAACCTTGCATTCTGCTGCATTAAAATATATAGCTGACAATTTTCTTGCAGCCTGTTCAAGTCATTCTGAAGGAGCGTTGCTTGGTACTGATCATTAACTACTCTACCAATCTTTACATTGTCTATAAATTTTGACATCAAGCCTTCTATCTCATCACTGATATCGTTTCTGAAAATCAGAAACAATCCTTAGACCACAAGGTGGTCTAAGGATCTGAACCACTGAGTAGTCTAAATTTGTCTAAATGTTTCTGAACCACTAAGTGGTCTAAGAACAGTGGTTTGGACCACTTAGTCCACTAAAGAAGACCACTTTAGTGGACCAAGTGGTCTTCTTTTTGAAGCGTGTTCCAAATTTATGCAAAAAAGCAATGACAGACTTTTATGCATAAAAGCCTTTAAATAAAATAAAAGACTGCTTTTATACATAAATTGAGCTGACGAAACCAAAGTAAAAAGTGCACCTTCTCAGGGTTGGTAAATTCCACCATGGTTGCAGTTTTGTGATTATGCTTCTATCTATTGCAGCAAGCACAATTCCAGTTGGTGAATAAAAATTTGAAGATATCACCTGGAAGTGGTTTCAGGTTTGCATCACATATCCTATTCACACAGTAATATTTTAATCTTAAATATGTAATGTAAAGGAGGTTTGTGAACACCTTGGACACATGCTCAATGCACAACAGATAGTTTGGATAATCAATGTTTCAGATGGCTGATATTCACATAATGGATGTTCCACCGAAATTCTTTATATGGACCTAAATTTAATGGATTAAAATTTTAATAAGCTTAGATAACAGATAAATTTAGTTTTTTTGTAAGCATATATATATACATATATATATAAAACATACATTTTCTCCAAAGCACACCAACTTAAAAAAATTATATTATCCTACCTGCTCCATATATTTCAACAATGCCTCCCTGTTGTTATTCCATTCAGTAGATAAATTTCCCAATGAAGGATACTTGCAGCATGACAATTCCAAGGTAATTTCAAAACAGTTGCTATAGATATAGTTGAAATCTTGCATACCACCTATTAATAGGAGGGGGGGGAAAAATATATATACAGGTTCTTTATTTACCTCTCTATTCATGTCATTTTGCAATGTTTTACATATTTTGTAATGTAACTTTTATATTTTATAATTTGCAAAAAAAAAAAAAAAAAAAAAATTAGAAGTGTAACTGCAAATGCAAATTTAGTATTAGTATTCGTAACACGATCCAAGGAAGCAAAGCATATAGAGCACTGACAAAGGGGGGGGGGGAACTCATATGTTCATTCATCCCAAATAATTTGTAAACCACTTCCCAAATTTGTCCAAACTACTCATTTGCACACCATTAGGTAGAAGTTTAGAGGGGAACAGGTATCCTGTGTGTTATCAGACACTCAGCCTAAAACACTGATGGATCCAATATCTCTCTATTACAGAAGATTTAGGAGAAGTCCGGTTGGCCTGTCTCCCTAAAATCCACTCATGCACACCTTCTCGATGGTAAGCCCTGTTACGTCACTTAGGTGACAACGAACGTGTAGTGTGGTTCTCTTCAAGACGCCTGGTCAGCGTGAAGAGGAAAAGACCAAACCCTCCAGCATATGACAGCACAACAAAACAAATGGCCCTCAGTCCCCAGCAGTTTTCACTCCCCCCTCTTACGGCAGCAAGATGATCAGAGTGGAAGCAGAGGATGCTAAGAATCTCTGGGTACAAGGTTGCCATGTACAGAAACTGAACTTGGCCTGTTATAACATAAGATCACTCATCGGTGAAAACAGGATATTAGAGCTGGAAAAGGAATTAGAAAATGTGAATTGGAATATCATCGGTTTGGCTGAAACAATAAAAAGAAATGAATCACTTATAAGTTTATCAAGTGGAAATCTGCTGTACACCAATGGAAACAGTGAAAGGAGTGAAGGTGGAGTTGGGTTTCTGGTCCATAAAGATTTTAAAAACAACATTTTGGAATTCAAAAGCACATCACCAAGGGTGTCAAGACTCAAGATTTCTAAGAGACACAAGCTAAAGGTTATAATGATTTATGCACCAACATCGAGCCATGATGATGAAGAGGTTGAAGAAATATACACCGAAACTGAGTCTTCTAGATGAGCAGAAAACCCACTACACTATTATTATGGGGGACTTCAATGCTAAGGCTGGAAAAAAACAAAACAGCACAGAAAGGGGAACTATAGGAAATTTTGGAAGTGGTAAAAGAAATGAAAGATGTGAAAGACTTGTGGAATTTGCAGAATCTCAAGGACTGTGAGTAATGAACACTTTTTTCAAGAAAAGGATTAACAGAAAGTGGACATGGAAGAGTCCAAATGGATTAACAACTAATGAAATCGACTTCATCCTCACTAGCAGAAGATATATTGTGAATGATGCTATCGCCCTGAATAAGATAAGTGTTGGAAGTGATCACAGAATGGTAAGATGTACACTTGATATAAATGTAGGAAAGAAAAGGAAAAAACTGACTGGAGTAAATAATACAAAGGTCTTTGAGATAACAGAAGAGGAGAAAAGGCAGTATGATTTTTTTTTTTTTTTTTTGATTTGGTAGTTGTTGGCGCATCGGCTTCTGTGGCCATATTGCACCTCCCAAGGTTTTTGCAGTACTTTGATCCAAGCCCGAGGCGGGAATCGAACCCGCGACCTTTGGGTTGCCGGGCAGGTACTTTACCCACTCGGCTAGCCCGGTCGGCAAGGCAGTATGTACTGGAACTTAAGAACAAGTTTGAGCTTCTGCAGATTGCTCAGAACCAAGATATCGACGAGGAATATTACAACTTTCTGAAAAAGTTGTAATATTCCTCGTCCAAGGAACCTAGAGGGAAAAAGAAATCCAAAGAAGAAAAAATTAGTCAAGAAACACTTATCATGATGAACCGAAGACGACAAATGAAGAGCAAGAAAAACACTGACAGGGAGAAAATTGAGTATACTGAGTTATGCAAAGCCATTAGAAAGAGACTCAGAGAGGACATAAGATTTAACACAAGAAAAGTAGAACAGGCATTAAGGGAAAACAAAGCATTTAAATCAGCAACCATGAATAGTAATACAGAAAGACAAACGATAATGAAACTGAAGAATAGCAATGGTGTACTTATAAACAGCAGAGAGAGCATAATTCAAATAGCAGAAGACTACTATAGAGAATTATACAAGGAGCGAGGTAATGATGCCAGCAGTGAGGAAGATGGATTGCAAAGTAGCAACACATACGACATACCCGATATTCTTCCTGATGAGGTAGAACATGCATTGAAGAAAATGAAGAATCAGAAAGCCCCACGTGAAGATGAAATTATTGTAGAGTTGTTAAAATTGGGAGGAAGAGACACAACACAAAAACTGGCAAGGCTCTTCACAAAGTGCATTTGAAAAGGTGTGACGCCTAAGCAGTGGAATAATGCAATCATAGTTTTGCTGCATAAGAAAGGAGATAAATCAGAAATTGGAAATTATAGACCAATTAGCTTGTTATCCCACATTTACAAGTTGTTCACAACGATCATTACTAACAGATTAGAAAGAATACTTGATGAGAATCAACCGAAAGAGCAAGCTGGCTTTTAGGACAGGATTCTCAACTATGGATCATCTTCAAGTAATATCACAGCTAATGGAGAAAGCAAATGAATATAAAACACCATTATGCCTGGCATTTGTGGATTATGAAAAGGCATTTGACTTCATACAGCATAAGGCAATGTTTCAGGCACTAGAATGACAAGGCATAGATACCCCATATATTATGATTTTGAAGAAAATATTTGAGAGTGCTACCTCCTTTATTAGACTAGACAAAGACAGTAGGAAATTTAAAATCAAGAAAGGAGTTCGACAAGGAGACACAATATCTCCGAAGCTGTTTACTGCTGCCCTTGAGGAAGCTTTCAGAAGATTAGACTGGTCACAAAAAAGAGTCAATGTGAACGGAGAGTACCTAAACCTTTTACGATTTGCGGATGACATTGTGGTCATAAGCCATGATCCCAAAGAATTAGAGGAAAATCTTAATCAGTTATTCACAGTTAGTAAGGATTTAGTACTAAAGATGAATATGGCTAAAACAAAAGTAATGATGAACAAGTATGCCACAGAAAGGGAAATAATGATTGAAGGAGCAGTAATTGAAAAGGTGGAGTCATATGCTTATCTGGGACAAGTTATTAGCTGTAATAATGATAAATGGCTGGAAGTCAAGAGAAGAATAAATTTTGGATGGATAGCATTCACGAAATATAGTCACATACTAAAGAGCAATATCCCAGTTTGTCTGAAACGTAAAATAATGAACCAATGTATACTCCCCACCATGACTTATGGAAGTGAAACTTGGGCACTCACCAAAAGAATGGAAGAGAAGCTGAGAACTACACAGCGAAGAATGGAACGAATTATATTGGAAATCATACTGTTAGATAAGAAGAGAAACACATGGATTAGGCAGCAAACTCAAGTAAAGGACATTCTTATCAAAACTAAAGAACTAAAATGGTCTTGGGCAGGACACATAGTTCGAAGACATGATGACAGATGCACTAAAAAAATAACAGAATGGTACCCAAGAGGAGCTAGAAGAAATCCTGGAAGACAAAGGCGGAGATGGATAGATGAAATTCATGAGTTTGTGGGTAGTAAATGGATGGCCAGTGCTCAAAACAGAAGGAAGTGGAAAGTTGCTGGAGAGGCCTTCATCCTGCAGTGGATTGAAAATGGCTGATGATGAATTAGAAGTTTATTTCAAAAATCGATTAACTCTTTGTGGGGGGGGGGAGAAATGCAAATTTCTGTACATCTATTCTGTTAACCATCCTTTTCCAATTTAAATTTATGCCTCCTTGTGGGTGCCAACTGAGAAAAAGCAAAATTTCTGTCAGTATTTACTTAACCCTTTAGCCTTATAAACTTCAATTAAGTTAGCATGCAAATGCCTATTTTCCAGGGACTGCAATTTACAGAACCCAAGTCTTTTTGGTAGCAATATCCCTTTTGATATCAACTTAACTTATTTTCTCTTCTCTGCACCCTTTTGAGCAGATTTTTGTCCTTAGATCTGCTGAGGAAGGACATAAATCTTACCTGTATGCACTATTCCAGATATGGCTCAACCATGGCATTATACAACAGGATGATTCCCCCTCTCCCTGGAAGAAAAGTTCCCATATATCATTGACCATGAGCTGCTCAAGCAGATTGCTTGCACCGCTCAGAGAATTTTGCATTAGACTGTACAATTACCTGTAGCTCATTTTCATACTCCATTACCTCAAGTTTGTTAAGGGAGTATGAATAACATACCACCCAAATGGTATGTTATTCCGGAAGTACTGCTACTAAAATGCAGTTTAACAGGGAATTGCTCACTATTAAACTGAATATAGTTAACAATGATAAATGCAATACCTTGTATTTATTACTGTGAAATTTCAACTGCAATTTTCAGAACCATCTGCTTAGTTTATCTAGATCCTAGTATTGATGGGAGAGGAAAAAAATCCATTCATAGAGAAGGCAGTTCTCCATTCATATGAATGAATGAACTGCATTTAAGAGAACCACCAACAAAAAAAATGCTTCAATTTTTTCAGTCTTTCTTTTGTATTATCTAATTTTTTTTTTTTTTTCAAATATGAAAATATTAAATCAAATTAAATAGGACTCTTGCTCCAGAATTCATAATATACTGCATAATATTGTTCTCTACAGGAGGAACGGAAATAATAATGAAAATTGCAGGTACAAGCAAGATAGTAAGTAGCTTTAATAGAACTACAGTTACAAATTAAGGTAGGCAAATGAATTAAAAATTAAAATAAAACAAAAAGTAGCTTTCGAGTCTGAGAGACTCTTCATCAGCTGGAACATAAACATTAATATGAAACAAAGAATGCCCGGGCGTGGTCATGTAAGGCAAACAAAACGTGACACAAGTGCCCAGGCGTGCCCTAAGTGAACTGAGAGCAGTAAGCTGGTGGCGGTTGAGGTTAGAGGGCTTCCCATCACACAGCTCGCAATGGGAATAGAGGTGTCTTTAACCTGCCTACCTGAAGAAACAGTCAACAAGTTTCGCTACAAAGCTGCTTCAATCTTACATGTTTGTCTAGTTGCCACTAATGGCAAATCTCATTGGCGGTTTCTTAGGGTAGGGGGTCCTCCCATCACACAGCTCACAATGGGAATTGCGAGCTGTGTGATAGGAGGACATCTAACCTTAACCACTGACAGCTTACCACTCTCAGTTCGCTTAGGAGGGATGACACTATTGTCATTCTTCTGGCTGATAAGGGACATTGCACCATAGTCCTAGATTGATCTGAGTACCGGAGTAAAGCCTTAACCCTTCTACGTGATAGCAGCATTCACAAACCAGTACATAACCCTCCCATCGAAGTCTTGGAGCATTGGGAATCCAATGTCTAGCTGGTTGAAATCTAAAAATATTTCAAAAACCACATGTTGGCAACTACATGCAACTGGATGTCAACTTCCCCAGTTCTATGGACTCCCAAAAGTGCATAAACCAGCCGTCCCATTACAACCAATTGTCTCTTGTTGCAATTTGCCAACATATGAAATTTGTTGGTGAAATACTTTAGAAATTTGTTGCCGGACTACTAGCGCCTCTTGTAAGTAACACCAACCATACCATCTGAAACTGAAGACCAAGTCATGGCCTCCTTTGATGTTGTTTCTTTATTCACATCAGTTCCAGTTCAACAAACCATCACACGTGCAAAACAATTTTTGGACAGTTTTTTTTTTTTTTTTCTCGGTAGTTGTTGGCGCATCGGCTTCTGTGGCCATAATGCACCTCCCAAGGATTTTGCAGTACTTTGATCCAAGCCCGAGGCGGGATTCAAACCCACGACCTTTGGATTGCCAGGCAGGCACTTTACCCACCTGGCTAGCCCGGTCGGCAACAAAACAATTTTTGGACAGTGACTCCACTCTGCCCACTAGAACCTGCAGAAGACATTTGCACTGCTCTCAACTTATGTTTGACTGATAGTATAGTCATGTTTGGCAACTTCCTCTTTAAACAGATTCACGGCACGGCCATGGGTGCCCCTGTCAGCTTGGTCACAGCAAATATCACCATGAAAGAACTGGAGGGCCGTGCATTCTTAAACTTACCAGTTCCCATCACCTTCCGGTATGTAGATGTCTTTGTCATCACCCAGGGTTCAGAAACCCAACTCTTGTGGCATCTCAACTCCCTATTGCCCTTCATCCAGTTCACTATCGAGATGGAGTGGAACAATGCCCTCTCCTTTCTGGACGTTCTAGTGTGACGCATGGGTGCACATTTAAGACCATCAGTCTACCATAAACCTATGTGTACTGGCCAATTCACCAACTACAAATTGGCACATGTCCCCAACCAGCTTCTCAGTACCACGCATGCCCTATTCACCCATGCCAAGGTGCCTCCGTAGCCAGGTGGGCAGGAGCAGCAGTGCATAGCACATGCTTCTTGATTAGACAAGGTTTCGAACCCGTGTCCACCAAATACGGAGGATGTGGAAAGGTCAGGGAATGACCACCGTATATCCCAGGAGCAATATGGCCTTAGTTGCTAATGCTGATAATAACAATAACAATGCAAGTGACAAACAATCCAATCCTAAAAACCAAATAACAAACAAACACCCATTCCTGGACCCATTCCCGCTCTATGAAGCTGGAAAAGGTCCAGCTTCATTGAAATACTTTACTTTGAAAGTAAAAATAGATCTATCTAACTGTGGTATCCTCCCTGTGCCTTGGACAAGTGCGATCTGCAGGCCCGTGAGCTGGCTGCATGCCCCAGACCCTCCCACAGTGAGGACACGATCTCAACTGCCTTCATCCCTTACTACCCTGGCATCTCAAAACACCTCTCTAAGGCTTTGTGTGCTCACCAGATAAAATGTTTACAACTCCCCAGCAAAAAACTGCGATCTCTTCTCTCAAGGATAAAAACACCCATCACCCTCCTTGTTATGTAGCGGCTCGATACATCACATTGCCTGCCATGACTTCAATAGTTACTACATTGGGGAAACAGTTAGGAGGCTCCAAGACCAGATCTCAGAACATGAGGGCCATCAGATCAGCTGATTCCGAACAGTCTGCTGTCGCAGAGCACTACTGGTCATCTCAACAAAACCTTGACCCCCATCGAGATATTGAAATCGTCGACCACTCGCACAATTACTATCAGCAGTTATGGCTGGAATCACTCCATATATCCGGTTGTCATAGTACTTTTAACTGCAACAGAGGCATGTGCATACATCTAACCATTGATCGTCCATACTGTTTCTTGCACTCGTGTCACACTTTGTTTGCCTTACATGACCACGCCCGGGCATTCTTTGTTTCATATTAACGTTTATGTTCCAGCTGATGAAGAGTCCTTCAGACTCAAAAGCTATTTTTTGTTTTATTTCAATACATTTGTCTACCTTAATTTGTAACTGTAGTTCTATTAAAGTGCTTGTACCTGCTGTTTTCATTATTATTTCCATTCCTCCGGTAGAGAACAACATTATATTATATTATATTAAATCAAAATAAAGTTTACTTAAACATCAAAATAAAATTTCACATCCAAAGTCAATATAAGATTTATTTTCAGTGTAACACTGGCTTGTTTCTCTTTGCACAAATTTTGAATTCTTGGCAGAATTTTTAACAAACACACACACAGTTCTTCCTCAAAAGACAACAGACAATTTCTTTCTTCATTTCAACATTTCCACTTGAAAGGTGCTTTTTTCAAACCTTGACTTCATTCTTGAATGCAAGAAGTTTGTCTGTGGAAGTTGGCATGTCTTCTGTTGAGGCCTGCATGCTGGTATTCAAGTGCTGATAAATCTACTAAGTAGGCAAGTTTCGGCAGCTATTTTGTATCTTCAAGAAAGTAAAAAAACCTGGCTTTATTATTATTATCTCTGAAGAAGAAAAGTAGTTCTCTCTCTCTCACACAGATTGTTAAGTACCCTCTGTTTAAAACTTCTCCTCTTGAAAGACATCTAACCTCACTGTGTAGAAAGAATCACATGATTTTTGCATATTTTGCATACTTAAACCTTTCTTCGTAAGAGCACCCCTTTGTTCCATTCACTAATCTCTGTACTCGTTCCAGCAGCTCTACATCCTTCTTGAAATGAGGCCTCCAGCCCTGTATGCAGTACTCTAGGTGTGGCCTGACCATTGCCTTATACAAGGGAATAATCACCTCCTTATCCCTGCTAGAAAAATTCCTATATATCATTGACAATACACCATGAGCTACTCTTGCAGCCCATCTGCACTGCTCAGAGAACTTCATATCTGCCTGCACAACCACCCCCAGGTCCCTTTCATTCTCTACCACTGTCAGTGTAGTACCGCAGAGTTGATACGTTGCTCTGGGGTTGCTGTTTCCCATATGTAATACTTTACATTTGTCAAGGTTAAACTTCATTTGCCACCTCTCAGCCCATCTGCTCAACCTTTCCAGATCCTGTTGCAGCAGCACAGTATCAGTAGTGTCCTTGACAACCCTGCCAACCTTCGTATCGTCTGCAAACTTGGACATTAAGCTTGATATACCATCATCAATATCATTTATAAATACAGAAAACAATAATGGACCCAATACTGAACCCTGAGGGACTCCACTATTAACATTAGTCCACGATGAGCAGTGTCCATTGATTACAACTCTCTGTCTTCTCCCCCTCAACCATCCCTTTATCCATAGCAGCAATTTGCCTCCAATGCCACACACTGCTCCAATTTGTGCAGCAGTCTTCCATGTGCAACAGTATCAAAAGCCTTTCTAAGATCCAAATATATGATGTCAAAGTTATTCCCTGCATCCAGTTCTTTTGTGACTGCATCATAGTATCCAATCAAATTGGTCAGGCAAGACTTCCCCTTAACAAAACCTTGCTGTGTCCAAGCTATAACTGAAGTCTTGTCTAGATGATCCTGCAGTGCTTCTTTAACCAGTGCCTCCATTAATTTTCCTGGAACAGAAGTTAAACTCACAGGTCTATAATTACTTGTGTCAGCCTTTGATCCTCCTTTGTGAATTGGGGTCACATTTGCACATCTCCAGTCCATGGGTACCTCCCCTGAGTCCAAGGAAGCTCTCATAATTATGGCTAGGGGTTTGCTTACTTCATTTGCTGCCTCCTTTAATATAACTGGATAGATCCCATCCACCCCAGGTGCCTTTCTTGTGCTTATCTTCAACAATTTCTCCTCAACTTTACTCTCAGTTATTACAAGATTCTCTAGCTTACTGCCAGAGTTGAATAAACCTCTGGCATTCCCCTCGCTGAATAACTCCTCATGTGTGAATGTCGATGCAAAATATTCATTTAGTTTGTTGGCTACCTGAGCAGGATCATCAACAGTTGACCCATCGATATCAAGTGGACCAATCTGATTCATCCCCTTCCTTCTAGAGTTTACATAAGTAAAGAACTCTTTGCTGTTTTTCTTTGCATCCCTTGCCAAGGATTTCTCGTAATCTGCCTTCGCCTGCCTAACCTTCTTTGTAACTTGGTTACAGATCAACTTGTATCTATCATAGGCTTCTGTGTCACGTGTTAATTTGCATGTATCCCGTGCATTTTTCTTCTCTGCCATATGTCTCATTAGTTCATCTGACATCCATTTAGGCCTAAACCTTGAACAATATTTCTTAGTTGGTATGTAAAGCCTAGTAGCTTCCAAGATAAGTTCTTTGAATGCTTCCCATTTTGAATTTGCTGTTGGTAACATCATCAGTTGGTCCCACTGTATAGAATTTAAATACTGTCTCAGTCCATCGTAGTTGCCTTTACGAAAGCAATAACCCTTCCCTTTACCCCTAATAGTAGTTACTTCTTTGAGTAAATCCCACTTCAGCACACTGTGATCACTGCCACCTAGTGGTTCATTTATCTGCAGATTCTTGATGCATGAAGAATCACTACTGATAATCAAATCAAGAGTATTACTCCCTCTAGTTGCCTCCCAAACATGCTGATATAGAAAACAATCATCCAATAAATCCACAAAAGCCTTCCTAGTGTGTGAGTGACCAGCCCCCAAATTCCAGTCAATATCTGGGAAATTAAAATCCCCCATTATAAGACTCTCTGATTTACTGGCCCACTCTATTTCCCTGTACAGTTTCTTATTATACTCATCAGAATCATTAGGCCTATAGCACACTCCTACTCTCATTGATCTCCCACTGCTTATGTCACACCAAACTGACTCGACACTGCACTGTCCAGCAATGTCGACTGGCTTCACTTCCTTGGATTTTATGTATTTCTTAACTAATAGCATAACCCCTCCTCCCTTCCTATAATTTCTGTAGACATTGTACTCCCCAAATTCCAGTTCTGCATTCCTTATATCTGTGTGACACCACGTCTCTGAAATCCCAACAATATCTGCCTTTGATGTTTAGAGCAATACCTCAAATTCATCAAATTTATTTACTAAACTCCTGGCATTGGTGTACACGCAAGTATACATGCACCTGCTTCTATTCTTAGCTACCCTAACACAACCCATGTGTTTACTTGTACCGCAATGACTTCCAGCAGTCTCTGAAATATCCTGCATCTTGTTTTTCAGGCTTCTGCTCATTCCAATAGAAGCAGTGCAAGAATCACTTTCAGCTCTGCCAGTGGCTACTGTTAATCTATTAGTCCTTGTATCCCTCCAATCTTGCAGTTTTCCGACCCACCTAACACTGCCTCGATAGCATCAGCAAACATTCTTGCACCCTTTCTATTTAAGTGTATCCCATCCCTGTAGAAGCAGTCTCTCCTGTTAACAAGTACAGACCAGGCTGAAAAAATTTCTACCCCTTGAGCCTCGCACAATCTTTCCAGGGCCGAATTGATCGACAGGGCTCTCATCATATACTCCCTCCTATCGTGTCTGGGCAGAATTGCAGACACTTTCAAATTCAACCCTAATTCACGGCTTTTTTTCAACAGTGATCTGAACTTGTTAAGTAATTCCACCAGTCTCCTACTCCTAATATCATTAGTCAACTATATCACCTTTTGTGCCCTTAAAAGATGATATCCGCTCTACAACGTCATCAACCTTTGCCCCTGGCAGATATACCCTGGTCCTGTTCCACATATCCTTTTTACAAAGCATGTTTCCCGTTTCCCTGACAATAGAGTCACCAACAACTACTAGTTCCTTTGGGACCAGCGCATTCTGCCTTGGGGACTGCCGCTGTGTTGCTTGATGACCAAGTGCAAGATCTGGCATTGGTGTGGGCAGCTGAGAGCTTGATGGGCCCCTCACTTTTAATCCTTCGAGGGCATCCACCCTGTCCTTCAAGCTCTCATATAGGCCCATAACAACGCTGAGTTGTCGCCTGATTTCCTTACACTCCTTGCATCGTGCACACACAAAGACCTCCCCCATGGCAGTATCATGTCCTAATCATCATCAATATCATTTATAAATACAGAAAACAACAATGGACCCAATACTGAACCCTGAGGGACTCCACTAATAACATTAGTCCAAGATGAGCAGTGTTCATTGATTACCACTCTCTGTCTTCTCCCACTCAACCATCCCTTTATCCATAGCAGCAATTTGCCTCCAATGCCACACTGCTCCAATTTGTGCAGCAGTATCAAAAGCCTTTCTAAGATCCAAATATATGATACCAAAGTTATTCCCTGAATCCAGTTCCTTTGTGACCACATCAGAGCATCCAATCAAATTGGTCAGGCAAGATTTTCCCTTAACAAAACCATGCTGTGTCCAAGCTATAACTGAAGTCTTTTCTAGATGAACCTGCAGTGCTTCTTTAACCAGTGCCTCAATTAATTTTCCTGGAACAGAAGTTAAACTAACAGGTCTATAATTATTTGTGTTGCCCTTTGATCCTCCTTTGTGAATTGGGGTCACATTTGCACATCTCCAGTCCATAATTATGAAGCTCTCATAATTATGGCTTAGGGTTTGCTTACTTCCTTTGCTGCCTCATTTAATATAACTGGATAGATACCGTCCACCCTGAGTCCTTTTTTTATGTTTATCTTCAACAATTTCTCCCCCACTTTCCTCTTAGTTATTACAAAATCATCCATCTCACTGCAAGAGTTTAACTCACCTCTGGCATTCCCCTCCCTGAATAACTCCTCATGGGTGAATGTAGATGCAAAATACTCATTTAGTTTGTTAGCTACCTGAGCAGGATCATCTACAGTTGAACCATCAATATCCAGTGGACCAATCTGATTCATCCCTTTCTTTTACATAGGTAAAGAACTACGTAAAGAGTTCTTTACATAGGTAAAAAACTCTTTGTTGTTTTTCTTTGCATTCTTTGCCAAGGATTTCTCATGCCTAATCACCTTTGTGACTTGTTTACATACCAGCTTATATCTATCATAGGCTTCCATGTCACCCATTAATTTATATGTATCCCATTCATTTTTCTTCTCTGCCACATGTCTCATTAGTTCATCTGACATCCATTTAGGCATAAACCTTCAACAATACTTCTTAGTTGGTATGTAAAACCTAGTAGCTTCCAAGATAAATTCTCTGAATGCTTCTCATTTTGAATTTGCTGTTGGTAACATCATCAGTTGGTCCCACCGTATAGAATTTAAATACTGTCTCAGACCACCATAGTCACCTTTACGAAAGCAAAAACCCTTCCCTTTATCCCTGATGGTAGTTACCTCTTTGAGTAAATCCCACTTCGGCACACTGTGATCACTTAGTGGTTCTTTATCTGCAAATTCTTAATGCATGAAGAATCACTACTGATAATCAGATCAAGGGTATTACTCCATCTAGCTGCCTCCCAAACATGCTGATGTAGAAAACAATCATCCAATAAATCCACAAAAGCCTTGCTAGTGTGTGAGTGACCAACCCACAAGTTCCAGTCAATATCTGGGAAATTAAAATCCCCCATTATAAGACTCTCTGATTTACTGGCCCACTCTATTTCCCTATACAGTTCCTTATTATACTCATCAGAGTCATTAGGCCTATAACCCACTCCTACTCTCAATTTGGATCTCCCAATGCTTATGGCACACCAAACTGACTCGATACTACACTGTCCAGCGATGTTGACTGGCTTCACTTCCTTGGATTTTGTGTGTTTCTTAACTAATAGTATAACCCCTCCTTCCTTCCTATCTTGTCTATCCTTCCTGTACACACTGTCCTGCCCAAATTCCAGTTCTGCATTCCTTATATCTGTGTGACACCACGTCTCTGATATCCCAACAATATCTGCCTTTGATGTTCTGAGCAATACCTCAAATTCATCAAATTTATTTACAAACTCCTAGCATTGGTGTACATGCAAGTATACATGCACCTATTCCTATTCTTAGCTACCCTAACACAACCCATGTGTTTACTTGTACCGCAATGGCTCCCAACAGTCTCTGAAATACCCTGCATCTTGTTTTTCCAGGCTGCTGCTCATTCCAATAGAAGCTGTGCAAGAATCACTTTCACCTCTGCCAGTGGCTACTGTTAATCTATTAGTCTTTCCCTCCCCCAATCTAGCAGTTTTCCGACCCACCTAACACTGCCTCGATAGGATGATGATATCCATCTCAGGACCCAAGCCCGTACTTACCAGATGTGAGCTCCTGGGTATCTATTAGACAAACAAGTAAAAAATTACATTTAAGGTTATCAGATATATATATATATATATATATATATATATATATGGTTTGATGTCAACAAGTCCAAAATACTTTTCTATACACCTTATCATGAATCCAGACTTCAGGGTCATAAGGATCAAAGCAAGTAGCTAGCTTGATGGAGTTGCTGATTAATTCAAACTACTGCACAGTTAAACCATGGTACTAAGTACTATAGGTTCTAATACCTCTTGTGTCCGGGGTTTTCATAAAAAAAAAACTGTGCAACTTTCACAGTTAAGTTGCTTACAATTATAATATTCAGAAGCGCAGTAGCACAGCACGTGCATTTAGTTGACACTGGTCACTTCAAATGCACATGTACATCAGAAATCACGGATGTAAATATTTTGTCAGTTTTGGGATTTTTCTAGAAGAGGGGCGGCGTTTCTGCATGTGGTGTGGGCGCCACACCTCGACCCCTGCTTACGTTGGTTCACACCTGGGTGGTCACCCACCATGTACTTGTGCATGGAGGTTATACCCAGGATTACTAACAGTCCCACCATTGTGAAGGTGCAAGCAGAGGATTTGGCTGTCACAGACCGTCCGGTCTTCGCCGAAATTGGGTCCACTTGACTTGAGTGTCACCCGAATATCAGTGTTTTAGACTCCCAGGTAGCAAGTACAGCTTGTCTGGCATATCTGAGAGAATGTCTGACAACCTCAAAATGAAGAAAAATATAGAGGAACAAAATACAGTCATGTATATCACACTATGTTATCACGTTTCATCTAAAAAAAAATAGTGCAGTAGAATCTCATAAAGCTAACAACACTGGCACTTAACATTTGCTAGATTTTTGACCTTATACAGTATTTAGAGCACATCTGATAATAGAATACATTACTGCCAAGCAGCTATGCAAAGTACTAAGGGAGAAGCAAAGCAAAGCAAGTTGCCATTAACAATAATAATAATAGCACATCACCTATAGGTAAAGTTACCCATGCAGTGAACAAAACTATGACAAATATTTTTCAGTAAAGAAGGCCAAATTCCACAGGGTGAACCATACATCAGTTTATCAAGAAATAATTTAAATCTTGAGGTCAGTTTCATGCCCATATTACTTTTTTAATAGGCCTGATGCAGCATAATCAGTTCAGAAGTACATGCATTTAGTTGACACTGGTCACCTCAAATGCATGTACACATGAGAAGTCATGTCAACTGAAATCCATGTGCATTCATTTTTTTATTATATTTATGTGATGTTATTTATGACATTTAAATGAACTGTTCAACTTGATTTTGCTAATTTACTCCTTGGTAAATTGAATCTCTTCAGGGTGTGGCCCGCTCTATTTCAAAATGGCAATCCAGGATTCGGAGCCCAATGGATAAAGAAGATTTACACATATATGTTTGCTTTCTGCTTCACTACATTCAATTTTCATCGTGAGACTCACCCATGATGGAAATTGAATTTTCTGCTCCCAATGAATATTACAGCAGAGGATCTGACCTCAAGTCCTGGCTTACGTTCAATTTGGAGTCAAATACCATTCATCTGCCAAGTTGCTCATATATTTTTTAAATTGTGCAGCTTCATAAAAAGATGAATTTTCTATATATTTAAAAATCTGTGACATTCACTAAGAGAGCTCCATTGAAGCTTTATAGAAGCTTTTCTTAGCTTCTTATCTTATCCTGACTTTTCATCATCAGCTGATAGATGGTCTCTATTAACACGTTAATGTCAAACTGGGAATAATGTATTTTCTCTAAGTGAATAGCCAAGTGACATATGGAAGTAAAACTTCCATTTAACCACCATAACTATCAATAAATTTACCTTTAACTTCCAGAACTGGGCTGTGTTTGCCCTATATATTAAAATACTACAGGGTTGAAAGGGATATTCCAATTCAGTAATTGAAAACATATAAAATTTATATTCTTCACCGCTAATCTTTCTGTTGTAATTGAGGACGGAGGCAGAGTATTCAGCCTTAAGGCTTAAGCTTATATTCAACTCAGAGACAAATACTGTTCTATACAAATGCAGGAATATTCCAATGTGGCAGTTGAAATAAAATAAAAATTCATATGTTACCTGCATGTAATTTCAATCATGGAGAGACTTCTTTCTGCTCCCACTGACAATCGAGGACCAGATACTTGGAGCTAAGGCTTGGGCTTATGTTCAATTTAGAAAGACAAATACTATTATCCACAGTTCTGCCTAAATTGCTAATATCTTTTTAAAGTTGAATACCATCACCTGAATAGCTTTTTTATTTAAAAAAAGCTGACACATCACCAGGACAGCATTTTTAAAGCTGCTTACTGGTTTCTCATCATCTGGTAAATGACTTCAATTACTGAACATATCTCAAACTGTGAATAAGGTATTTTGTCTAAATGAATAGCCAAGCAATGTATGAAAGTTAAAACTTCCATTTTAAAAATGGAACAATTATATTTATCTTTAACCCCTGGCTGGATGCATTTGCCCTACACAGCACAGTACTATAGGATTGCAGGGGTATTTCAACTCATTAATTGACATAAAATCAAACTTAATAAAAGCAATTCATATGCAAGTAATGCATAAATTTTTTTGATTTTATTTCAAATACTGTGGTGAAATACCACTGCAATCCTACAGTACTATACTGCAGAGGGAAAGTGTGGCCCAGTTCTAAGGGTTAAAGGTAAACATAACAGTTATATTTTTAAAATAGAAGTTTTACTTCCATATGCTACTTGGTTATTCACTTAAGAAAATACATCATTCACAGTTTGGTACACATTCACTAACAAAAATCACCCACTAGCAGATGAAAAGCCAATAAGCTTTGAAACAGCTGCTCTCGCAGCTGTCTCAGGTTTTTAAAATTAATAGTCATCCATTCATAACTTCCATGAATTTGTCTAGTTCTTCCTTGAATTTATTCAAAACATCCATGTACACAACATATAGAAACCTGTTCCAAAAATCAAGCACCTTCTGGCTGAAGGCAAACTTCCACACATCTGTCTGGCAACTATCCTTCCTCAATTTAAATTTATTGCCCCCTCATGTATATTCTTAGCAAGAGGAAGAATGCCATTCACACTCAGCTTAAAAATCCATTTGGGGTTTTAAACACCTCAATCAGATCACCCCTGCTGGTGCCTAATCTCCAGACACTGCAATTTGCAGAACTGAAGCCTTCCTCCAGATGATCTTGCATTACTTCTTTAGCCAGTGGCTCCACTATTTTCCATCAAAAAATTATAGAGCAGATAAAAAATAAGCAAATGCCATACACATTGATAACATTTTAAACTGTTTGTTCCTATTAAGCTATAAAATACTGATGTTGTCATTAGAGTTAAGGCACCAGGAAAAACGTTATACTTTTGAAACCTCAAAAATATAAATGATGATATGACGCATGAATAATAAATATACTAGATGATTAGTCTGAGTGTATGTTTCGTCCGTTGTTGTTTTTTTTTTTTTTTTTTTTTCAGCATCAACTTCATTTCACAGAGGGATGCCCATTGCTTATCCCAACATGTATGATGATAATCGCCGGATGGCTCCTTGACACTTGCATCTGTTGGAAGTATGTGGACTCGAAAACATGAATTTTCGAAATATATTAATCTGAAATTAAATATAATGCTATATCTTACCTTGAACGTCATACCATTCTGCTCCATTCGTGATGCCATCCGTAAAATAATCATCGAGACAAATATGACCATTACTCATGAAAGGGTGAGTATTTGCATACTGGTGAGCTAAATATTCAAAGATGGCATTATCTGGTGAAGCACTTTTATAACCTGAAACTTTGTGGTATTTAGAATCATCAAAAGGATAACTAGCTACTAAAGATCCTCCATGTAAGGCAGCAGATAAAACGAAGGAATTAGACACAATCCATGTCATTGCAGCCATGGTCTCTGGTTGACGTCCTGTAATAAGTGCGCTCTCGTTGAGATGTTCAAACTGATCAGGAAAGTTACGATTCAAATCCACACCATTAGCATTTTCTCTCCCTGAAGAAACAGATGCGCCAAGGCAGTCATTTTCTTTTGCTACTTCAAATCCATCTGGATTCAAAGATGGTAATAAATGAATTTCGGTTGTATTAATAAGCTTAGTAATGCGATCTTCGATGCCGTAATTTTTCAGCATATATTCTGCCAAGAACAACAACAATTGTCTTCCAAGGGCTTCATTTCCGTGAATATTTGCCACATATTTGAAAAGAGGTTTCCCAAGTTTTCTGTTGTTCAGATCCGTTCCAATTTTTATGACCCAAATGTCTCGCTTGTTCACGCTTTTTCCTATGCTATACACGGATGCTAAGTTTTTAAACTCACTTTGTAGAGTGAACAGGTAAGTTTTCATTTCCTCGTAATTATAATAACCAAAAGTTGTATTCACATTGGACAAGTGATTACTGTTTGTTGTCTCTGCATACAAGCTAGTTAGTGCTAATAAAAATATTCCACTAATAATAACTAAATGTGAACTAAAACAATCCCAAATCGCCATTACTGATAGAAAGTGAAAGTAACCATATGATGAGTGACGATGAGTTGGAATACTCCCTGAGAAAGTACTGTTGAAATAAGCAAGCAGAATTATAGATGGCGCTATTGATGGAGTATTATATGTACGCATGCTTCGTTTACTACTCTGTGTATGTGTGAGAATGCATTTTTAAATTTTTGTCGTGATGTCTCAATGTAATAGAGTTTGATGTATACTTACGTCATTTGTGAAATTTCTGTCAAAAGGGAAAAGCATTTGTACAATACGCATTAAATTTTCAGGTAAAAGTAATTCGTTTCTTTCATCTTGTACCAGCTTTCAAATTGTGCAATGTAAATAACTAGTCTGTTGCTGGTTAAAATAATTGAATTAAGTGAGAAGGATCTATACAAATAAAAATTTAAAGAACAAGGCAAAAAACAAATCGAAAGTTTCACGTGTCTGAAAAAGCTATGCAGGCTGCCTACATTATTAGTATTCAATATTAGTACTTCTTGTGGCGAGGCTTGCGCCATATCCGGTAAGTGCATTGTAATGTGATGTTATGTTTGACGTGCGCCTGACAATTTAGCAGGTAGGAAGCGGCAACAACTGGTCAAACGTCCAACCATCCCTGCCGCGCGGAGGCGTGCCAGGATCTACTGTTGTCTTGAAAGCTTGTGCCAAGACAAAAGCCATGAGACAGACAAGAGTTTTTTTTTTTTTTTTTTTTTTGGTAATCTTGCACTTTAGTATCGTGAGTCACGGTCAGCCCGCAAGTCACCGCCAGCTCCAACCTAGCGTGAATCGTATTCTGACTGGCAGTTCCGACTTGACTGAGCATGCGCGACACTGACTATAAACGTATACTGTACCGGCAATGTGCAACGTACGTGCAGTAATTTTTTTTTTTTTTTTATGAAAACCCCAAACACGAAAGGTATCAAAGCCTATAGTACTTAGTACCGTGCAAGGGTTGAAGGAGAAGTATGGGGGGGGGGGGTGCCGGAAACTTTGCTCTAGAGACTAAACATAGGTTTCACCACTTCAAGCTTCCAATAAGCAAAGTGGTGGTATTTCACCGGTTGATGAAAGTCATCTACCACCTGTTCTGAAGAATAAAAAACAATTTCCTGATACATAAGAATTTGATAATAAAAATAAAAGTAGATAGTTATAAAAACGATAATGGAAATAGGTAATTATTATTTTCAGGTAATATATTTTGTATTGCCTGAAAAGAATAATATGGGTATATTTTGTGATTATTTGTATATATTTGTGAATTATTACATTTGTGAGAAGATTAAATAAAATACATATTTATTAATTATATAGATCCAATGATTTTAACTTTCTATCTATATATGTATTTATATACACGTGTATCTTCACCAATTGATTCAGGAGTATTGTGTTATCGAAACTTATCCAAATTTTTCTTACCCTGCCTGTAATAGTAGCGTGAAAGGCCCTCGAGTAAACTCAACTTGGTTTAAAAATCACCTTAGATTAACAACTGGATAAGAACGACTAACCAATATATGAATTGTATCCATTGAAACTCACGGTGCACGAAACGTAAATCAGGATAAAATTATTGATTTCGCGTCGGCAAAAGGGAGGAAAATTCAATTAAAATAATGCATCTTCATGGCACATGTTCAGTTTATTGTCACTTGAAATGGTTTTTAACAAATGTACTACCATATTTTTTGGAATGTTTAATATATATATATATATACATGTGAATATATAAATAGAAATTTAAAATCATTGGATCTATAGCATTAAGTACTACAGTACTGTATATGTATGTTTAATTTAATTCACCTTTTCACAAGTGTAATAATTCACAAATAATCACAAAATATACTTATATTATTATTTTCAGGCAATAAAAATATATGAAAATAATAATTACCTATTTCCATTATCGTTTTTATAACTATCTATTTTTATTTTTATAATCAAATTCTGATGTAGTCAGGAAATTGTTTATTCTTTGTGAAAACGAAAAAAAATATATAGGTTTGTCCATTATTGTTTTTATAACTATTTTTTTTTTTTTTTTTTTATTATCAAATTCTTGTAGTCAGGAAATTGTTTTTATTCTTTCTGAAAACGAAAAAATAATTACTGCGAGTACGTTGCTAGCATACACCCCGGCAAATAAAGTGAGTGCCGCGCATGCTCAGTCAAGTCGGAACTGCCTTGTCAGAATATGTAGACTGGTTGATACGGAGGATGTCGCACGTGCTCCGTGACAATCCCCAGCTCAGACTGGCAGATACAGCGGCAACCGGAAGATAGAGTTAATGTCGTGCATGCTCAGCAAGTCGGAAATGCCCGTCAGAGTAGCGGTGCCTTTAGCATTAGTAGAGGCATATGATGCAAGAAAGCAAGCTTATTCAGCATCAGCCAAAAAAAAAAAAAAAAAGCACAACCACTACTCCCATTTTACCCCTCCGTTCGTTCGAAATACCTGTCCAGCTGAGCCTTAAATTTGTTTAGGCTATCAACTTCAACAACAAGTGATGGAAGTCTATTCCACAAACCAACTACCCGCTGGCTAAAGGCAAATTTCCGCACATCTATCCGACTTCCGTCCTTCCTCAATTTGAATTTATGCCCTCTCAGGTGATTATTCTGAGCAAGAGGAAGAATCCCATCGGCATTGAGCATGCTCAAGCCATTCAAAGCCTTATACACCTCTATCAGATCACCTCGCCGATGCCTAGTCTCCAGACTCTGTAATTTACAAAACTTAAGCCTTTCTTCGTAAGAGCAACCCTTTGTTCCATTCACTAATCTTGTTGCCCTTCTCTGTACTCGTTCCAGCAGCTCTACATCCTTCTTGAAATGAGGCCTCCAGACCTGTATACAGTACTCAAGGTGTGGCCTGACCAATACCTTATACAAAGGAATAATCACATCCCTATCCCTGCTAGAAAAATTCCTGTATATCATTGACAAGACACCATGAGCTACTCTTGCAGCTCGTCTGCACTGCTCAGAGAACTTCATATCTGCCTGCACGATTACCTCCAGGTCCTTTTCATTCTCTACCACTGTCAGCGTAGTACCACAGAGTTGATACGGTGATCTGGGGTTACTGTTTCCCATATGTAGTACTTTACATTTGTCAATGTTAAGCTTCATTTGCCACCTCTCAGCCCATCTGCTCAACCTTTCCAGATCCTGTTGCAGCAGCATAGCATCAGTAGTGTCCTTAACAACCCTGCCAACCTTTGTATCGTCTGCAAACTTGGACATTAAGCTTGATATACCATCATCTATATCATTTATAAATACAGAAAACAACAGTGGACCCAACACTGAACCCTGAAGAACTCCACTAATAACATTAGTCCACGTTGAGCAGTGTCCATTGATTACCACTCTCTGTCTTCTGCCACTCAACCATCCCTTTATCCATAGCAGCAATTTGCCTCCAATGCCACACTACTCCAATTTGTGCAGCAGTCTTCCATGTGCAACAGTATCAAAAGCCTTTCTAAGATCCAAATATATAATATCAAAGTTATTCCCTGCATCCAGTTCTTTTGTGACTACATCATAGTATCCAATCAAATTGGTCAGACAAGACCTGCCCTTAACAAAACCATGCTGTGTCTGAGCTATAACTGAATTCTTGTCCAGATGATCCTGCAGTGCTTCTTTAACCAGTGCCTCCATTAATTTTCCTGGAACCGAAGTTAAACTAACAGGTCTATAATTACTTGTGTCAGCCTTTGATCCTCCTTTGTGAATTTGGGTTACATTTGCACATCTCCAGTCTATGGGTACCTCCCCTGAGTCCAAAAAAGCTCTCATAATTATGGCTAGGGGTTTGCTTACTTCCTTTGCTGCCTCCTTTAATATAACTGGATAGATCCCATCCACCCCGGGTGCCTTTTTTATGTTTATCCTCAACAATTTCTCCTCCACTTTCCTCTCAGTTATTAAAAAATCATCTAGCTCACTGCCAATGTTTACTTCACCTACGACATTCCCCTTCCTGAATAACTCCTCGTGTGAATGTAGATGCAAAATACTCGTTTAGATTGTTAGCCACCTGAGCAGGATCCTCAACTGTTGAACCATCAACATCCAGTGGACCAATCTGATTCATCTCTTTCCTTCTTGAGTTTAAATAGGTAAAGAACTCTTTTCTGTTTTTCTTTGCATCCTTTGCCAAGGATTTCTCATAATCTGCCTTTGCCTGCCTAATCTCCTTTGTGACTTGGTTACAGACCAACTTATATCTATCATAGGCTTCCATGTCACCCATTAATTTGTATGTATCCCATGCATTTTTCTTCTCTGCCATATGTCTCATTAGTTCATCTGACAACCATTTAGGCCTGAACCTTGAACAATATTTCTTGGTTGGTATGTAAAGCCTGGTAGCTTCCAAGATTAGTTCCTTGAATGCTTCCCATTTTGAATTTGCTGTTGGTAACATCATCAGTTGGTCCCACTGTATAGAATTTAAATACTGTCTCAGCCCATCATAGTCGCCTTTACGAAAGCAAAAACCCTTCCCTTTACTTCCGATGGTAGTTACCTCCTTGAGTAAATCCCACTTCAGCACACTGTGATCACTGCCACCTAGTGGTTCCTTTATCTGCAGATTCTTAATGCATGAAGAATCACTACTGATAATCAGATCAAGAGTATTACTCCCTCTAGTTGCCTCCCGAACATGCTGGTGTAGAAAACAATCATCCAATAAATCCAAAAAAGCCTTGCTAGTGTGTGAGTGACCAATCCACAAATTCGTCAATATCTGGGAAATTAAAATCCCCCATTATAAGACTCTCTTATTTACTGGCCCATTCTATTTCCCTGTACAGTATCTTATTATACTCATCAGAGTCATTAGGCCTATAGCACACTCCTACTCTCAATTTTGATTTACCCATGCTTATGTCACACCAAACTGACTCGACACTGCCCTGTCCATCGATGTCGACTGGCTTCACTTCCTTGGATTTTATGTGTTTTTTAACTAATAGCATAACCCCTCCTCCCTTCCTATCCTGTCTATAGACGTTGTACTCCCCAAATTGCAGTTCTGCATTCCTTATATCTGTTTGACACAATGTCTCTGATATCTCAACAATATCTGCCTTTGATGTTTTGAGCAAAACCTCAAATTCATCAAATTTATTTACTAAACTCCTAGCATTGGTGTACACGCAAGTATACATGCACCTGCTTCTATTCTTAGCTACCCTAACACAACCCATGTGTTTACTTGTACTGCAATGACTTCCAGCAGTCTCTGAAATATCCTGCATATTGTTTTTCAGGCTTCTGCTCATTCCAATAGAAGCAGTGCAAGAATCTCTTTCACCTCTGCCAGTGGCTACTGTTAATCTATTAGTCTTTCCCTCCCCCAATCTAGCAGTTTTCCGACCCACCTAACACTGCCTCGATAGCATCAGCAAATATTCTTGCACCCTTTCTATTTAAGTGTATTCCATCCCTGTAGAAGCAATCTCTCCTGTTAACAAGTACAGTCCAGGCTGAAAAAAATTCTACCCCTTGAGCCTTGCACAATCTTTCCAGGGCCGAATTGATCGACAAGGCTCTCATCATATACTCCCTCCTATCGTGTCTGGGCAGAATTGCAGACACTTTCAAATTCAACCCTACTTCACGGCTTTTTTTCAACGGTGACCTGTACATGTTAAGTAATTCCGCTGGGATTAACTTGCGGGCTGACAGTGACTCACGACACTAAAGTGCAGGATTATCTCTCTTTTTTTACCGTATTTTGGTTCGGTGGGGTGCGTCCACACCCCAACTGGGTTCAGCAAGTTAATTCTATAATTTTTACTCTATCTAGAGAGCCAGAACTGTTTTCTTTAATTTTCCCACTTCACTTTTCAGAAATTTCTATTCAATTTCACCGCAAACAACAAAAATGTGACATCAAGTATAGTTTGGGGATGGGTAAGGGAGTGAAGAGGAGGGTGTCAGAATAATGGACCCACCTTGGAGATAGAAATATGTAAGTAAAAGAGTAAAGGGGTTTGTAATCGCCAGTTGGCCCCTTGACACTTGCACCTGTTGGATGTATGTGGACTTGAAAGCATGAATTTTATAAATATTTTCTATCTGAAATTAAATATAATGCTATATCTTACCTTGGACTAATAAGCATTATTAGTATTAATTAATAGTTGCAAATAATGCTAGAGAAAGAAAGCAAAGCACTTTGTTGTATCATTAAGGGGGGGGGGGGCTCACATCTGGTGAGTATGGGCTTGGCAAACCCAGGGTCCTGAGCTGGATATCATCATTCTTCTCTTTCTTGGTGATTCCTTTGTACTTCTCTCTCTCTCTCTCTCTCTCTCTCTCTCAGGAGGTAACTCGGAATTTTTTTTTTTTTTGGCTGGTGCAGCATAAGCTTGGCTTCCTTGTACCATGTGGCTAATAATAATAATTATCTGTGCCACTTCTATTTAACACCAACCACACTGATGTAAATGCATAAAAATTCTATTGAAAGAAAAGAAAATTACAAATTGATAATTGCATAAAGTTTTATTTGAAGCAATTTATATTATGTGCATTTGTAATTTTTTTTTTTTTTTTTTTTTTTTTTTAACAGTGAAGTGTGGTTTGTATGCAGAAGTGTCCTGGATGAAATTTATTCTTTGACTGATTCATAATACCTTTGTATTAGCAAAATCATGTGATACTTTTGTTTCTTACAGTGAAATTTGTCCATTTCTTTGAGCAAAATTTGGGGATAAAATAAAAGCAATAATTTAAATTTTGGATTACTGGAGTTCTACATGTACCCTTAAATAATAAGCCTTTTTAAAAAGTTTGTGTTTGGGGGAGGTCTTAAATCAGTTACACTTCCCAATATTCCTAAATTTGTAACTTCAAAAAAAAATTTATTTTATGGTTATTAATGTTTTTACAGTTCTTACAAAGGGTGCATATTCATTTTAATATGCATCATCAGTAGTGTAGCTACCCTTTTTCGGGCCCGGAGGCAAAGAACACATTCGAGCCCCTACTTAATTAATGAAAATTGCAAAAAGAGGAGACAGCCAAAGATGCCAGGCCCCCAAAGGGCCTGGAGGCAATTGCCTTGCCTGCCTACATGGTAGCTACGCCACTGTGCATCATACTATGTTTTAATAAATTACAGTATATGTATAAAACTTATTGCTGCATACAAAATTTTGAGAAATCGTTTCTAACATACACTTTAAGCTGTCTGTAGATCTAGTATTCTAGGTATATAGGGCTCCGAATCTTCAAAGTATTTCTTCCTGGACACTTGAGTTAGGTGATTGAAATTCTTTATTTATTTACTAAACTGACAGGTCTGCCATTACTTCTGTCACCCTTTGATCCCCCTTTGTGAATTGGGGATACATTCACATATCTCCATATATATATATATATCTTTATTTATTTACTATAATATATTTAATATATATATATATATATATTCACTATATACAGGGTGTTTCAGTTAAACGTTTCAGAACTTCTAAGAGGGGTAGGGTACATCTTGACAACTCGAAATCATATAGCAATGTGGGGTCGGAAATGCTTTCCTGAAGCAGTGTTGTACACAGAAGCACCATAAAGAAAAGAGACCGTAAGTGAGAAATCGTTTTAATAATACATGAAAAGAAGCAAAAGGTACATGGATTAAAGTAAGTGTTCGAAGTTTCTTCCACGGGCTACAATGCACGCCTCACATCTCCGACGCATGGACATCGGAACATTCTGGAATACTCCAGGCGAATTTCGAATTTCTTCGGCAGCTACTGCGATTCTTGCAACCAGCTCCTCAGCATTGTCAACAGGGGTGTCATAAACTAGCGATTTAACCCCAGAAATAAAAATCAAGACATGATAGGTCGGGTGACCGAGCAGGCCAACGCACGGGACCACCACGTCCGATCCACTGTTGACCAAATGTGACATCCAGGTAGTTACGAACATCTCTGCTATAATGGGCAGGGGCTCCATCGTGTTGGAACCACATTGTCTGTTGCATCGATGCAGAAATCTGTTCATCTCTCAAAAGTTGTGGCAATACTTGCTGCAGAAAGATCAAGTAGATAGGTCCGGTTAGACGACACGGTAACAGGTAAGGTCCAATGAGGTGATCTCCCATAATACCGGCCCATACATTGACCGAATCTGTGCTGGTTGCGATTCTTGCAACCAGCTCCTCAGCATTGTCAACAGGGGTGTCATAAACTAGCGATTTAACCCCAGAAATAAAAATCAAGACATGATAGGTCGGGTGACCGAGCAGGCCAACGCACGGGACCACCACGTCCGATCCACTGTTGACCAAATGTGACATCCAGGTAGTTACGAACATCTCTGCTATAATGGGCAGGGGCTCCATCGTGTTGGAACCACATTGTCTGTTGCATCGATGCAGAAATCTGTTCATCTCTCAAAAGTTGTGGCAATACTTGCTGCAGAAAGATCAAGTAGATAGGTCCGGTTAGACGACACGGTAACAGGTAAGGTCCAATGAGGTGATCTCCCATAATACCGGCCCATACATTGACCGAATCTGTGCTGCACGACGTCGTATTGCATGCGGGTTCTCGACCGCCCAGATATGGTCGTTATGCGTGTTGAAAATTCGTTCCCTTGTGAAGGATGCCTCATCGGAAAACAACACTTCAGCAGGAAAAAAGGGGATTTGTAGCACATTTTCCAAGGTACCACTGTGCGAAAGCAATACGAGGTTGAAGAAACTTCGAACACTTACTTTAATCCATGTACCTTTTGCTTCTTTTCATGTATTATTAAAACGATTTCTCACTTACGGTCTCTTTTCTTTATGGTGCTTCTGTGTACAACACCGCTTCAGGAAAGCATTTCCGACCCCACATTGCTATATGATTTCGAGTTGTCAGGATGTACCCTACCCCTCTTAGAAGTTCTGAAACGTTTAACTGAAACACCCTGTATATAGTTATAAATAAAGGTAAAGTGCAGCCATTATCAACCCACTGCAGGATGAAAGCCTCCTCAACAATTCATGCTGAGGAAAATGGACCATAATCTGCCACACTGGTTCAATGTAGGTTGGCAGATGGATCGTATTCAGCAGTCAGGGGCTTGAACCCCGGTCTACTCAAAGAGTGTGTGCTACTGCACTCCCGCTCCTGACCGCTCGGAGGCCTTCAGATCATTAAATAAAGAAAACAATGGGAACACCGAACCCTGGAGGACTCCACTAATAACATTAGTCAATGAGCAATGTCCATTGATTACCACTCAATTATCCATAGCAGCAACTTGCCCTTAATGCCACACTGCTCCAATTTGTGCAGTCGTCTTCCATGTGCACCAGTATCAAAGGCTTTTCTAAGATCCAAATATATGATATCAAAATTACTTTTTTTTGCATCCAGTTCCTTTGTGACCACATCAGAGTATCCAATCAAATTGGTCAGGCAAGATTTCCCCTTAACAAACCCATGCTGTGTCTGAACTATAACTGCAGTCTTCTCTAGATGATCCTGCATTGCTTCTTTTACCAGTGACTCCATTATTTTCCCCTGGAACAAAAGTTAAATTAACAGGTCTGTAATTACTCCTGTCACCCTTTGATCCCTCTTTGTGAATTGGAATACATTCGCACATCTCCATTACATAGGGCCCCCCCTGAATCCAAGGATGTTTTCAATTATGGCTAAGAGTTTGATTACTTCCTTTGCTGCTTCCCTTAATGTAATTGGATAGATCCCAACCACTCCAGGTGCCTTTCTTGTGTTTAACTTCAACAATTTCTCTTCCACTTTCCTCTCAGTTATTACAAAATCATTTAGCCCTGTTAGTTTGAACTTCCAGCATCCTTGCCCCTAAAAAATTCTTTCGTGAATGTAGATGCCAAAAATACTCATTCAGTTTGTCAGCAACCTGAGCAGGATTATCAACAGCCAAACCATCGATTTAGAGTGGAACAATTTCATTCATCCCTTTCCTTATGTTTACATAAGTAAAGAAGTCTTTGCTGTTTTTCTTTGCATCCTTCACCAAACATTTCTCGTAATCCATCTTCGCTTGCCTGACTTCCTTTGTGACTTGATTACAGACTAGTTTATATCTACCATAGGCCTCTGTCACCCGATAATTTATATATATCCCATGCACTTTTCTTCTCTGCCACAAGTTTCATCAGTTCATCTGACATCCATTTAGGTCTATACCTTGAAGAGTATTTTTTTTTTTGATATAAAAATCTAGTAGTAGCTTCTAAGATTAATTCCTTGAACACGTCCCATTTAGCATTTTTTGCCAAAGGTAACATCATCAGTTTCTCCTACTGTACAGAACTTAAAAACTGTCTGAGACCACTATAGTCACCTTTACGAAAGCAAAAACCCCCTCCCTTTACTCTTGATGGTAGTTACATCTTTAAGTAAATCCCAGTCAATACACTGTGATCACTGCCACCCAGCGATTCTTTTATCTGCAGATTCTTAATGTCTGAATAATCATTGCTGATAATCAGAACAAGAGTATTACTCCCTCTTGTTTTCTCTTTTACATGCTGCTGTAGAAAACAGTTATCCAATAAATCCATAAAAGTCTTCCTGGTCTATGAGTGGCCAACCCACAAGTACCAGTCATTATCTGGAAAGTTAAAATACCCCATTATAAGACATTCTGATTTACTGGCACAATCTGTTTGTCTGTACAACTGTTTGTTACACTCATCAGAGTCATAGGCTTATAACACACTCCTACTCATTTTTGCTTTCCCAGTGCTTATGTCACACACTGACTCAAGATTGCACTGGCCACCCATGTCAACTGGATGCACTGCCTTAAGTTTTGTGCTTCTTAACTAAGAGCATAACCCCTTTCCCCCTCTTATCCTGTCTGTCCTATTTGTATTCCACAAACCGCCAGCGACGACCACGGCTCATCGATGCTCGAGGTGAGAGAAGGCTCTCCCAGATGGTACGTGGCAACAGAGGGGCAACTGTGGCTCAACTCACCGGTAACAGGAGTAATGTCACAACACACAGTACATCGAACCCTGCTGAAAATGAGGCTGCATAGGCAGCCTCATTTTCAGCAGGGCACTCGTGGTAACCATGGTTCACCGCTGACAGCACCTACAATGGCACACGAGCATCGAAACTGGACCTTGAGTGATCGGAAGAAGGTCGTCTGGTCCAATGAATCACGTTTCCTGTTGCACCATGTGGATGGCCAGGTACGTGTGCATCGTTTACCTGGGGAAGTGATGGCACGTGGATGCACCGTGGGACAAAAACAAGCTGGTGGCAGCAGTGTCATGCTTTGGACAATGTTCTGCTGGGATACTCTGGGTCCAGTCATCCATGTGCCAGGCACTCTGATGTCTACTACCTACCTAAACATCATTGCTGACCAGATATGCCCTATCGTGCATTATTCTGCCGTCTTTCAGCAGAATAATGCACCATACCACACCACCCAGATTGTTCAAGACTGGTTCGCCCTGGACATCAATCCCATTGAGCATCTGTGGTTTGTGTTGGAACAGCAACTCTGATCTGCGGCATCTCAACCACGGTCCTTACAGGAGTTAAAGGATCTGCTGGTTACATGTTGGTACCAGATACCATAAAACACATTTAGAAATCTTGTAGCGTCCATGCCTTGCTGGGTATGAGATGTTTTGGCTCATTGTTGTATGGCTATCTGTCTGCTCAAAGCCCCTGAGGAAGTAGCAGAGCGATGGCCATATGAAGGAATTTTGCCTTCCTAATTCTTCCTAGTTATTTTCCTAATATTCTTGATGTAATCTTTAATAATTCCCTTTATTTCCCTTCTCCTCTAACTTTAAACCTCTATAATCTTTTCAAACTTTACATTTACATTTCCTAACTTGATTTCATGTTAATTGTTAACATAGAACTATAGGCAAACCGTCAACTGCTAGAACAATAATGGCTAGCCAGTTAGTTAGGCCTTAATTACCAGTAATGCCTCCCACTCAAAATAATAAAAATTTTCACTACCACTCACAAAACAAAAATCAATCAAGACTTTGACCTACTATATATATATATAACTGATATTAAATATAAATCAAAATTAATGCCAATAGCATGGCAAAACTGTTGAACGAAAAATAATAAATTAAACATAATAATTAATGAACAGGGAGGGAGGGAGAAGAAAAGGTAAGACTAACTACTTTTTAACTACTTCATTATGTTAATATATATATATATATATATACACACACACACACACACACAGTAGAACCCAGATAAGAAGTTTTCCAAGAGAATGGAGGTTTAGAACTTCTTACGCGAGAAAACTTCTTAGAAGGGAAAATGACTTAAGGGTATGAAATATTAAATACACATACATAAGTTAAAGATCATTTTTAAGTACTATTTCAGAATTCAGAAATATTTCACTCTGGCAATGGAAAACATTTTTAAACTGAGGATTTCTAATTGCTTAATATTCTGTTTAACTCCTTACCAAGTTGGAAGGATGAACTCCTTTGAAGTTCCAACATACCTTAAAATGTCACAATTACAATTATACAGAGCAACAATCCACTTAGTAACTTAACGGCAAATGCATCACTGTGCTTCACGTCGCCAACACATCCAATTATAGATATCAATGAAAACAATTGCAATATGTCACTTCTGTTATATCAAAATATTTATATTAAAAAGGTTTTAGCGTTGAAAGCCTCAGACTATGGGAAATTCACTAAACAAACAAGTTAGTGCCAAGCATAATTTTAGTTCATAGTAAATCACCAAAGTAGGTGAAATGCAGTAGCACTGCATTCCTATGTGTCACCAGTAAGCAAAATAAAATTTGCCACCCTAAATGTTGAATACTGATGTGTTAACCAATCAGAAAATATCGAAAAAAAATTTTGGCACCCTCTTCAACTGCCGCCCATAAGCGACGCTTACCTCATCTATCCACTTGCAGTGGCTCTGGTGAAATGGCATCGCTTTTGTTACATCTCATATTGTGAATGAATGCCTTCACAACGAGTTGCCCTAATATTGAATTACAGTACCTCAAATAAGCAACACTTTGACAATGGATTCTCGAATAGGCAATACTTCTTCAGTGGATTCTCAGCAAATACCACCACCCCTGGGTGGTGGTATCCACATAAAATTAATCTTTTCCATTGGTGAAGCATTGCTTATTGGAGGTAGTACAATATCAGAGCAACTCGCAAAGGCATTCACAATATGAGATACGTGTATATCAAAAACGATGCCATTTAACCTACTTCAGTGATTTACTATTAACTAAAATGATGCTTGGCACTAACTTGTTTGATTACCAAAATGTTTATATTGCTTAATATATTTTTTTTAGTATTAAAAATAAAGAATTTGTATATTTAAAAAATGTATTAAGTGGGAAAATGTCATTATAATAATACTCTGTGTTTTCTTTATCATGAACTTTTTATACGGGAAAACCTTTTACCCAGAAAACTTCTTACACGGGAAAATATGTTACAACATACAGAAGTGAAATTGGGACTTAAGAAACCAAACCTAGTACAGGGGAAAACTTCTTATATGGGAATTTCTTATCCGGGTTCTACCGTATATATATATATATATTTAAGGGTATCACTTTAAGAATAGTAGTAGGCACCATTTGATGTATATTGCAGAATAATAGAAAGATACAATCAATTTGATTTTAAAAAAATTTTCTGCTTCCGTGTTGAATGGAGAATTAAAAATTTTAAGTATTTTTTATTCTGTGTATGTGGTTAAAACTGTTTCATCATATAAGCACAAAGGTTTACTGATTTAAAATTTTCTTGTAGAAGTTGTCTTATTGCTTGAGTTTAAATACCTTTTTATTTATGTTTTTGAATTTTGTAATTCTTTATTTTAGTTATCACCATAATGGACATCAATATTGAGCAGCAGCAGTGTGTTGCAGAAAGGGTATATGAAGAAATCAGTGAAGTAAAGGACTGGTGGGATATTGAATACTTCTCAAAGTCTAATGTTACATATTTGAAAGGCCAACAAACAAAATCATCTGCAGTTGAAACAGTGCTGCCTATTCATTCTAAAGCAACTTTAAGCTGGGAGTCTCTTGAGAGGCATATAAAAGATAGCTCTTGTAATAATAAACTCATTATGGCAATAACAGATTCTGATTCAAGTATTGTTTATTATGAAATTGCACCTGGATTAGTTCCAAAAATGACAGCGTGATTTTTTAATAATATTTGCTGTTTAAAAATTATATTTATAATGTTTGTTATTTGTATTTCAAAAATAAAAAATAATAATAATAATGAAAAAATGATATGGACCAAAATTTACTTCTAACATTAATAATACATTCATAGTTACAATTAAAGGTTACAAATGTTGTGCTGAATTCTGACAATGGTGTGGCATTGAATAATGACATATACAGCCTAGATTTTATGACAGACCAGATATGCTTCTGAATTGTCCAGATACATGATCTCCAAGTTTTCTTACAAAAATCAACTGAGACATTTTCCAGAGGGTTTTTTTTTTTTTTTTTTGTCTCGACTCATCAGGGACCTTTGAATAGACTAAGTCTCTCCTTGACCCAGGCCTAGACAGTGATGTAATGTAAATGGACCGTGAATATCATCATAAGGGTTTAAAGAATACCTTGTGTATATTAACTTTATACAATATATTGTAATTTCAACTCATTTTTGAAAGCATCAGAACAACTATTTCAATGGATACAAATCAAAAACATAAGCAAAATGATAGATATATGCTGTGGTAGTCATTTAATTGTACACATGTATGCTGACACAGTGGAGTGTGCTTAGTACCTGTGAAGTCTACCCCCCCACACTATTTTTCTACCACTTTTATGCTCCCTATACTATATCTCATAATCCTGATAAAAATAGTAGTGCAAATGATGCAAGAAAGTAAGCTCGTAAAGCATCAGCCAAAAAAAAATTCCCACATCACCTGTCCATCCCCTCCAATAATTTGTCTAGTTCTTCCTTGAATTTATTCAAGTTATCCACTTCCATGACTCACATCTGGTGAGTATGGGCATGGCACACCCAGAGACCTGAGCTGGATATCATCATTCTTCTCTTTCTTGGTGATTCCCTTCTACTTCTTTCTCTCTCTCTCTCTCTCTCTCAGGGTAATTCAGAATGGCTTTTTTTTTTTTTTTGCCTGTTGCAGCATAAGCCTCAGGCTTCCTTGTGCCATAAGGCTAATAATAATAATGACAACAGATGGAAGTTTGTTCCAACAATCAACCATCTGCTGGCTGAAGGCAAACTTCTGTGCATCTATCCTGCAACCAACCTTCCTCAATTTGAATCTATGCCTCCTCGTGTGTAGTCTGAGCAAGAGGAAGAATGCCATCAGCACTGAGCTTGCTCAATCCATTCAAGGTGAATTGTAGAAATGAAGCCTTTCTTGGTAAGACCACCCTTTTGTTCCCTTCAATAACCTTGTTGCTCTTCTCCACACCTATTCCAGTAGATCTATATCCATCCTAAAATGATACCTCCAGACCTGTGTGTAGTACTCAAGATGTGACCTAACCATTGCCTTGTACAATGGTATAATCACCTCCTTATCCCTGCTACCAAAGTTCCTGTATACCAGTGATAAAACTTCATGAGCTGCCCTGGTAGCCTGTATGCACTTTTCAGAGAATTTCATATCTGACTGCACAATTACCCTCAGTTTTTTCATTTTCACTACCTTGAGTGTAGTACCACACAGTTGGAGAGTTATATCTATTAAATAGAATTACATCTTAGACCCCTGCTGTAATTTCTCTGAAAAATCAAATTAATAAAAAAAATAAGAGATTATTAATCAAAATCAGTGGTCTATCGTTTGTATCTTATCTTGTCAACACCATAGTTTAAAAGAGTTTTAAACTAGCTTGCTTAGTCTGCACCTATGTTTTAAAAATGTATGACCTGCTGAAGTGATCAAACAAAGCCTCATATGAACAGCAAGCAGCCTTCTCGTTCTTTGTCCCAGTTTTGCATATCACTTTATACTTTTCCTCCAATCTTACAAATTTGCTTTAAACTCCCTTATCACACAGTGATAACAAAAAATATTCAGCCATTTTACCCATGTATGGTTGTACTGTAGGTGGTAGATGACTTTCATCGACCGGTGAAATACCACCACTTTGCTTATTGGAGGCTTCAAGTGGTGAAACCCACGTTTAGTCTCTAGAGCAAAGTTTCTGGCATCCCCCTCCCCCCCATACTTCTCCTTCAACCCATGCTTTTTTAACCCAAGCACAGTACTAAGTACTATAGGTTCTAATACCTCTCGTGTTTGGGGTTCACATAAAAAAAAAAAAAAAAACTTAGTACCATAATTTTATGGTACTAAGTGTTTTCACCTTAGTACCATAAAATTACTTAACATGCTCTAACCATTTAAGTGAGTATACATTAAAGTATGCCACCAAGCCACTTTATTATGACTATGGAAGATTATGTAAAAATCAATAATTTGTAAATAAAAGAGGTCACATGCTATGCTATGTGTTTTTATATTGCATTAAAGTGCTATAAAGCCATCTGAGGTGACTATTGCTGAAATTGGAATGGAGAACCATAGAAAGCCAGCAGAAGTGGCAGATGAATAAGGAAGTAAAAAGATGCATTATTTTCTTCTAATCCTTGTATCAACAACTTTGGTAAATCACCTCCTGTCATACCCAGCACACTCCAATCAATACTTCCCAAGGGCTTGTGACAGAAGGATGTTAGATGATTTCTGAACAGTCTTATGCCAAGAAAGCCTTTTACATTTTTTTAATGTAATCTGTGATCTTTTGTGTACTTTTTCCAGAAAGTTTGTTTTTTATGTAATATTTCTTTTTATATTGTGGAATGTTTTGTGATATGGGAAATATTTCGTGTTATTTTTTATTTGCAATATTAAAATTTTATTATGAAAAAAATGTATCCATTATATTTCCCTAGTTGTTAAAAAAAAAAAAAAAAAAAAGACGAATAAAAAAGTTGCGCGCATGCTTGGCACGTAGTAGATGGTTTATGCAAAACATCCTTCACGTTTCTTTTAGGTATTTTGATTTGTATATATCGATTTTTTAATGTAAATATTTCATTGATCATTCACAGATCTTCATAATTTCTGGAAGAAGGATTAATGATAACTAAAGTAAGAGATATACTTGCGAGAGGCGCCTCCATAGCCAGGTGGGCAGGAGCAGCAGTGCATAGCACAAGCTTCTTGATTAGACCGAGGTTCGAGCCCATGACCACAAAATACGGAGGATGCGGAAAGGTCAGGGAATGACCACCGCATATCCCCGGAGCAATATGGCCTTAGTTGCTAATGCTCCTAAAAACCAAATAACAAACAAACATACTTGCAAGTGCAATGTATCTAAATATCTCTGTAAAACTACCAATTGACGTACAGATCTTGTAGTTGAAGCGACATACAGCTGTTAGGGGAACCTAACGATGGAATGTAACGAAAATGGGAAACGAAAAAAGAAATTATTGACAAATATTTGTATTGCTGCCATCATAATTACTGCAGTAGTAACTTCAGGAAGCATGATTGTGATGTCATACTATTCAAAAATTCTAAAAAGTTAGAACTCCACTGTCGTATCCAGTTATCATCATAAGGCGAGGCATGATGACCAGGTTTTTTAATAAGTTTTTTTATATAGACCTAGGAACGTTTTACACATTCACTTATACGAATGGTTAAGGAGGTAATCAGCCAAAAAAAAAAAATTTTTTTTTTTTTTTGGCTGATAAGCTTGCTTTCTTGCATCATATGCCTCTACTAATGCTAATGGTAATAATCCACATCCATCCGCCCCTGACTCGAGATATCATATCGGTCACCAAAAATGCGTCACACTCTAATCACACTACTAGTGGTGCGAGCGTGGGAAGGGCTCTAGTGGAAACCACGGATGACGTCACTTCCGTTACCGATCAAATTTACTCGGTAGAAAGTCGGAAAATTTGCGGGCCCATTGTTAAAATATTCACAACTCACTACTGCCTTTAAGTGTTGCATTACTTTCTGAATGGTTCTTTAAATTTGAATATAATGTACGGGCGAAATTTATGAATCCTCTGAATACTCCTGGATTTTTAGAATAGTCTTTTTCGTGATGTCTACGTAAAGGAATTTCAAACTGTCCACAAAATTTAATGCAGTCTATTATTTTAGATAATACCTCACGATTCTTGGTAACTTTTCTGTTATGTTTGCAGATCGAAAGTCTGTAGGCCTCACTAAGCTGTTCTTTAATTACGCTTCCTAAAAGCGATAGTGAAACCACATTATCAATATGCTTCTTCGAACTCTCATGTTTCAGAGTTTATTCTTTCATTCTCTATGTTTGTAAAGCCATTTTTTGTCCACATTAAGTAACCTCCGAACAGTAAACATGGAAAACAAAACAATGCACTTTTAACTTCACAACCACAAGGCCAACTTTTCCTTTGGCACCATTCAGTTTTAAAACTGCGAATATACACTGTGCTGCCATTTTATTAGGTTCATATACCTAGTATCGTGTTGAGCCTCCTTTAGCCTTCAAAACAGCCTCAATTCGTCTAAGCATGGATTGAACAAGATGCTTAAAAAGTTGTGTAGGAATGGAGTACCATGCAGACATAAGTGTGTCACGCAGTTCCTTGATATTCGACGGAGCTGTAGGTCTACAGCGAATAGCCCTTTCCAGTTCATCCCAAAGGTGTTTAATAGAACAGATTAGGAGAGAGAGAGCGGTCCACTGCAGCAAAGAAAAGTCATTGTCATGTTCCTGGACCCATTCCATAGTGATTCAGGCTTTGTGCACCGGCGCATTATCCTGCTGGAAGTAAACATCTGATTGAGGATAAACTGTCAACATGAATGGATGCACTTGGTCAGCAACGATGTTTAGGTACGATGCGCCATTCAGACATGAATCTATGGGTATCAATGGACCCAACGTGTGCCAAGAAAACATTCCCCACACCATAACACTGCCCCCACGACCTTGCAGTGGCACACTTATGGCCATAGTTGCCGATGCGCCCAATAAATTCCGAAACAAACAAACAAACAAACGACCTTGCACAGTAGTCATCAGACATGACGTGTCCATGGATTCATGTGGTTTTTGCCAAATTCTGAGCCATCAACATGATGCACCAAGAACTTTGAGTCGTCAAACAAAGCAACTTTCGACTCATCAGACTGAGAAATTGATAACAAAGGTACGCGATGTGGCCGTTGGCTGTTGTAGCCCATTCGCGACAAAGTGCAACTAGTAGTCAATTGCGATATTTTGTTCTGCACACCAAGGTTGTATTCTGACGTGATGTGCGCCATTGCGGCCCATCTGTTTGATTGCACAATTCTAGCCATCCTCCTCTGACCTCTCTCATCAATAAGCGATTTTCTTCCACAGGAGTGCCATTGAGAGGATGCTTTCTGTTCGTTGCACATTCTCGATACACCCTAGACACTGGTGCATGAAAAGTTCAGGAGAACTGATGTTTCAGAGATGCTTTGTCCAGCACATCTTGCTCCTACTACCATCCCATGTTCAAAGTCTGTTAGATCACTCCTTTTCCTCATTCTTGCTAGTTTCTACACTTAACCGATACTAGAAAGGTTGTTCTGCTGCATTTATATCCACAACTGTGGTCATGTGACTTTCAAAGTTGTGGGATAAACCATTTGTGTGCACAGCAGGGGTGTACCCAATAAAGTGGCAGCATAGTGTATTTCTTATTATTACTTATTCCCTGCTAAGAAATTTGAATCCTTGGTGTCGGGCGGCCTTCTTTTTTAATCGCATTTTTTTTTCTTGGAGAGATTATTATTATTGTTGTTGTTAGCCAATATGGTGCAAGGAAGCATGAGGCATATGCAGCACCAGCCGAAAAAAAAAAAAAAAATTCGGAATTACCCAGAGAGAGAGAGATAGAAGGGAATCACCAAGAAAGAGAAGAATGATGATATCCAGCTCAGGACCCTGGGTGTGCCAAGCCCATACTCACCAGATGTGACCCCCTGGGGTAGATAATTGTGAAAAACTAAGTTGCTGAAGTTTATTCACTGTCACGCGATTTACTTCATGGCGAAACATGGAGGCCATGATCGAATCAAATTTCACAAAATCGTGTGTCGTAAAAATAATGTTTTACTTACACATCGCCTCATAATATAACTTCAACTTACCAAGTTCAAGCTCAATTCGCAATTAAGCTGTAATCACATAATTACACTGTTGAATGTTGAGTATTGACTTAACACTGATATTATTTAGTTAATTAATGGGAATTCGGGCGAATAACAAAAGGACATCGACATTGTGGCTACACACCCATCAGTCAACGATGAATCTGTACTGTGCGTTTTACAGTGACCTTGATTCGTTTCACCTATAAAAAATGTATACAGGTGACCCCCGCTTAACGCTGATCATTCGTTCCGGAAAGAAACAGAGCGCTAAGTGAATCCGCGCTAAGCGAGCGCCGCTTTCCCATAAGGTAACATATGTATTTGTGAGCTGCGGTCGGTGCCATAGGATATTTCCTAATCAATAACAACCGTAATGAAAAGATGCACAAATGTCGGTCAAAATATTTAATATTCAAATATTTGCACATATAAAATATTCTGCATTACATACGTTATAATTATGTGGTAACTACTTGCGTATCAAAAGTAAACTTAAAATTCAATTAAAATAATGAATTAATTGATTGAATTTAATCATGAAAAAATGTGTGGATTTGAGTTGAACTTTGGCCCTCTTCCAAATAAACTAAAAGGGGTATTAATTTTAAATGGCCCGCAGCGTTACCACCCAACAATAACGTCAACTGATCCTTCGCCGCTTTGAAACTTGGCATGTTTTTTCTTCTTTTCAATATGAAACTTCTTTTAGGCATTCGTTTCCACAAAAGTCCTGCTTCATCTATGTTAAAACTTGTTGAGAAGTATAACACATAATACCCCCTCTTCAATAATTTTAACAAGTTCTTTTTTGAAAGTTTCGGCTCCTTGATCTGCACTCCCTGGATTCTAAATCTATTCTACCAGCCCTTACCAGTTTTAAATGGTTCCACATTTTTTTTTTTTTTTTCTTTAGGCGAGTTTTCTTCAGATCATCATATTGGCTTAATCTCTCTCTCTGTTTTTTTTTTTTTTTTTTTTTTTTTTTGTTAATATTTAACTTAACTGAATTCTGCATTGGACATTATCTTCAATAAAATGAAAGTCTTTCCATTTCAATCCTAATAGCCGGCCTAGGTCCTAGTTGCTTGCAGTGGAACAGCTACCTTTCCCGCTGCAAAAATTAATTCTTTATTTTTTTATAATTGTTCTTACAGTTAAAGTTGCAAGTCCTAATTATGCACACATCCGCTTGTCGTTGACCGGAATCGATTCGCTTCAAAACGTCTAATTTTCAAATTCCAGTCTTTTTCTTACATTTATAGTCTTCGTACTGTGCTCAGACGTTGTTGATTTTTCATTCTTTTTTCATTCTTCGAAATGTAACTGCGTTGGTTGCATTAATTATGATACAATGTTCAAGTAAACTGTCCGTTTCGCACGTTGTCTAATACGATACTGAGTGATGACTAGACTTCGGATAAATGCATATAACGCAAATATTACAAGCAATATACTTCGTCATTTTTTAAAATGTTGATCTAGGAACTACGTAACAAGTCACTGTACTGAAATTAAATTAGCGTGCGAGAAATTTTCACTGAGCGTGGGAAAATTTCTCAAGTCGGCGTGGGAAACGTTTTAATGCTGTTTTGCTATTCATTTCAAGCTATCGACTCCATCAAATGAAACGATTTCGTTAATATGTCAAAAATGTAATCTGTAAAAGAGCGTTATAGTGATCTGTGACAGCGTATAGTCAGACACGGGTTATAATATAATAACAGCGTTATAGCGAATCAGCGTATAGCGAACCGCGTTATAACGGGGGCCTGCTGTATTGCAAGTTGCCAATGGCAACCACCTACCAGATATTCTCTGATTGCAAAATGTGTCACTGCCTGGCGCACAGTGAGGCATACGGTTAAACTTCAAAGTTTATTATTATTATTATTATTAGCCATATGATGCAAGGAAGCCGAGGCTTATGCTGCACCAGCCAAAAAAAAAAAAAAAAAAAAAATTTGAGTACCCTGAGAGAGAGAGAAAAGTAGGAGGGAATCATCAAAAAACAGAAAAATCATCAAAAATCGTTGAAAACGATTTCGCTTTTTATTTATTATTGAAATGATTACTGGAATAGAGGATGCGCATACTATATGCGGGTCCTATTAAAAAAAATTTTCATTGCGTTGCATTGTTCTTCACAAAATTTCATATAACTCCGTTCACTGTATATCTATATTTAAATAGCTGGGAGTGCTGCAGTGCCTATGGACGAGACGGCCTTGAATTCGCGCCACCAGATAACTTGAGGATTTATTTTATTAAGAAGGGCAGTGGATATTTTCAAAATAAGGACGGACCTTTTGACACTATTGAAAAATCAGGAGGAAAAAAATAAAGGAAAATGTCGACAGCTAATAACTTCCTGGTTTTATGTTTGTATGACATAGCCAAACGGAGAACAAAAAAATTAAGAACGTTCACCATCATCAGGAATTTATTTATTTTTGCTGCAAACTATTTTTGTTGGAGAATAAAGACATCGAAATATCCAACTTTATCATGGGTTTTTAAAAATTAAACCGAGGTTTCTGACCATGATCACACCCAGGGTCCTGAGCTCGATAGCATCATCCTTCTCTTTCTTGGTGATTCCCTTCTACTTTTGAATCTCTCTCTCTCTCTCTCTCTCTCTCTCTCTCTCTCTCTCTCTCTCTCTCTCTCTCTCCTCTCTCTCTCTCTCTATAGAGTAACGCTAAATAAGCTAGCATATTTTGGCAGCCAAACTATCTTAGGATCTCCTGGCTTTTACACAGGCATGGATACAATAATTAGAGAGATCGGACCAAGTGTCCGGATCTGCCAGCTTAACATTGAAGGAAGTATATCTTCAAACAGGCCTATGGGGCTGGGAATTTCCATACTATAATAATTAATGATGAACACCAGCCAAGAAATTAAACTGCAAATTTACTATACAATGAAATAATATACAATGAAATGTGATGCAAATAAAATAAAACACTGATTAAATTATAGTATAATTTAAAATATAGTTAAAAGCAATAAAATTAATTAAAATAAACTAGGTTAAAAGCGATAAAACAATGAAACCTGGAGCTTTCGGAGAACTGCCGTCTCCTTCTTCAACAGCATACTACTAGTGCTAAGACACATCCTTAAGTAGCCGGTCCATACTGCTAGTGCTAAGACACATCCTTAAGTAGCCGGTCCATACTGCTAGTGCTAAGGTGCATACTACTAGTGCTAAGGATGTGTCTTAGCACTAGTAGTATGCTGTTGAAGAAGGAGACGGCAGTTCTCCGAAAGCTCCAGGTTTCATTGTTTTATCGCTTTTAACCTAGTTTATTTTAATTAATTTTATTGCTTTTAACTATATTTTAAATTATACTATAATTTAATCAGTGTTTTATTTTATTTGCATCACATTTCATTGTATATTATTTCATTGTATAGTAAATTTGCAGTTTAATTTCTTGGCTGGTGTTCATCATTAATTATTATAGTATTGAAGGAAGTAGTAGAGCAAAATGTCAGTACCTGTCAAAAATTTTAAGAGATAACAAAGTTGACCTGGTTGTCCTTCAGGAAACTCATATTATAGATGAAGATCAATTTCGAAGAGAGGAATCATAGCATGATACGATATTATCGGGGTAACCTATCATCGTGCGTATAATACTATTACTTATGCAAGACATACTCTTGAGAACGTGGTATTAATATCAACGGATATAAAAGATAATATCTACACTATCACAGTTAAAATAGGACATATCACAGTAGTAAATGTATATAAATCTCCTACTACCCTATGGCCAGCACACGTTTTACACCTACATGATCATCCAGCAGTATACATTGGTTTTCAAAGAAAGTGCATCACCTAGGAATTTTACATTTCTAACCCATTTTCGCGATGGTATGTTACATGAATGAGTAGCATCACAAATAGAAATATAAACAAAAGATATTTATTAATTGTTAAGGCAAAGTTAAGTAATATTTGATAGATGCTCTCAAAATATTCAAAAATGTGCATTTGCAAGCTTTATACAACAGTTTTGGTAAACACGACAAATATGGCTGAAATGTAACCAACAGCCCTCAATTTGCTTCAGTTCATCATTTTAAATGAAAAACAAAATGAAAGCTCACCAGGTGCAAACTAATATTTAGTTGAACTGCCTCTGGCCCTGATGATAGCGGCACACCGTCGAGGAATTGACAAGATCAATTTCTGAAGATAATCAACTTTAGTTCGTGGTTCCAAACACGAATTATGGCTTCTTTCTGGCAACTGCATATTCCACACAATGCCAACAGTTCTCTATAGGATTCAGGTCCGGGCTGTTTCCTGGCCAGCTAAGAGTTGTAATGGACCGTTCTTCCAACCATTTTTTAAAAATAAAAGAGACTCGTTAGTCTTGAAAGCTACTGCTACTTATTATATATTTTATTATATTAAACTGGGTTATCATTGTATGTATATATTTTTCTTAATATGATGTGTGATAGATTATTTAAGGTTGTCAGGGGTTACACAGTTAGTGTACAGAAGGAGCTGAATAATGGCCTACCACAAGGCTCTGTTCTGGCCCCTCTTCTGTTCAGTCTGTATATAGCAGATATGCATAAAACAAGATCAAGGAAATTTGGTTATGCTGATGACTGGGTTCTGGCTACAAGACATGAAACTTTAAGAAAGACTGAACAGACATTTACAAGTGATCTTTCGATCTTAGGAGAATATTTCCGTATATGGAGACTTCAACTAAATAATAATAAAACGGAAGTAACATGTTTCCCCCTTAATAATAAAATGGCAAATCATGATATCGAAATGTACCTTGATGGTATTTTATTACATCATAATAGATGCCCAAAATATCTGGGCATCACTCTTGACAGAACTTTATCCTATAAATATCACTTAACTAAGACTGTAGCGAAGTTAAAATCCTGGAACAATATTTTGCAGAACTCTGTGGAACGACTTGGGGCTCTAAGACAGAAACTCTTCGATGCTCAGCTATGGGTCTTGTTTATTGCGTGGCTGAGTACTGTGCTCCTGTCTGGATTAACAGTCCTCATACCAAATTAATCGATACGCACCTTAATAGTACTGTGCGTCTGCTTTCACGCACAATTAGATGAACTCCAACTCAATGGCTGCCAATCTTGAGTCATATCCCTCCACCACACCTTCGAAGGAGTAAAGCACTGCTAAAGGAATACCAGAAAATTATGAAAAATCTGCACTTACCTATCCATAACAACCTACCAGATATAGGTATAAATAGATCTAGACATCCTCCTATTAGAACAGCGGAGAGACTGAAAATTATATTAATTTTAATCTCTTAAAGGAATGGATACATGAATGGAGCCAACTTTCTCCTCCAGGACTTGAAAATACTAAATGGATTTCGGAAAGACCGGATGGTTTTAACCTACCTCGGAGGATCTGGACCAAAATAAACCGAATAAGAACTAGACATGGCAGGTGTGCGGATTTCCTTTCTTCACGATATGACTGTGGTGCTGATAGACAGACTGTGCAACATATTACCCAAGACTGCATCCTAAGAGCGTTTTGCGGAAAACCCGAAGAATTCCTGATACTAACTCCGGCATCAATTGGATGTTATTAATTGGATATACAATTGTAAATATATGAGTTTTTCTTTTTAATGCTGTCTTCCTTTTTTGTTATATGTATTCATTTATGTGTTTTTTTTTTTTTTTTTTTCATACGATAAATAAATCTCTCTGTCAAGGTAACTCGGAATTTTTTTTTTGGCTGGTGCAAGATAAGACTTGAGCTTCCTTGCACCATATAACTAATAATAATAATAATAATACAAATTTATTTATCATTTGAATTTGTTTACAATACAATAACTCGTTAAGAAAAGTAAATTTCTTGACAAGTTGCAATTCATCAGTTAAATCAGTTTTTGCATACAAAATTGTTAGCTAACAGAAAAGACAATGAAGTCATTACACATAGTACATTCCACTCTGTAAACAGAGGTAGTGATTGATCTGCATTGAAAATCTATTCTACTGTATCATTGAGTATCAAAAATTTTCTTACTAGGAATTTTAATTTGGAGATTGAATAACCTCTCCTGAGCCTGAAATCAACGCTTGCCAACAAGTTAATTAATATGTTCATTGTATGCCTATCTCCAAATCTATTTAGTACCCTAGGGTGAGGCAAAACAACTGTTTTTGGATTCCTTAAATTGTGTGAAACATTCCTTTGAAGATTCAACTCTTCATAAATAGTGTTAAGATTTTTCAAGAATAAATTTAACTTCAGTTTTTGAATTGGATATAGTATTTTGTATTTTAACAAAAATTGCCTTCTCTTATTCAGATCATTCCAAGAGTTTGTCCCCATTAACAGTTTCAGAACCCTGTTTAGTAAATTGTTTATAACCCTTATTTCAGTTATATTTGCTCTTGCCCATACATTTACTAAATAATCGAGTTGGGAGTCCACTTTTGTGGACTCCCAAGGTGACTTTTGTTCTTTGATTCAATTTATTTTTAATATAATGAAAGAAGTACACATAAAATCTAATTTTTTTGTACAAATTTGTTATTTGCATTGCCCAACTTAGATTATAATAATAATAATGAAAACAGTGAACAGCATTATGACTCCGTTTTGAAAGAACATATTTAAGAATTGAATGTTCATCTGATAGGAAAGAACCTTCATATTTATCGCCAAAGATTTTAGAATTCTATTTGACAGTACACCAGACGAATCCCACACTGATCAAACGTGTGAAGTAATGAAGTAATTAGATATGTTCACATTGTCACCTACAATGACAATAAGGTGAAGGAGTCATTTTAAGGCGTCTTCCCCCACTGTTGTAAAGACTGCTGCCAAACTCGCAAGAGGAATTTTGAATAATTCAGAAAAGGATGGATTGGATATAAATCTGTGCCGTAGTCAAGGCTATGACAATGCGGCAACCATGGCAGGAATTTTAATGGTGGGGTCCAATCTAAAACCAAGGAAATTAATCTCAAAGCATTGTTTATGCCTTGTGCAAACCACTCGTTAAATTTATGCGGAGTGCATTCATTTCTTCATGTTTAACAATCTTGGAACTTTGGAAAACCTTTATTCTTTCCTTTTTCATTCTCTCCACACCATTGGAAAATAATGAAAAAACCAGCGCGATGCATAAACCTATTAACCCACCCTTTGCTTGCCACAAACTTGGGTTGGGGTTCGCCGTACTTATCCTTAATATCTTCATAAATACTTCTTGCTTTTGCTTGAATGGCCATTGGACTCAGCGGCACTTACTTCTGAATCTGATTTTCCATCCATATTATTAACAGCTATTCCATTTTCGATATAGCACTTGAACGCTGTTTTATGATCACTGCTTATCTTAAGTACATTAATCCTTTAACATGTTCTTTTAAACACGCACTGTCCTTTAAAATGGTATTCACTGTAGAAACAGCGAGACCTAATTCCCTTGTAACAGATGACAAACTATGTCCTGCTTTGTACTTCTTAATCATTTTCATCTTCATTTCTAAATCAATTTTGTTTCGTTTCCTAGCACTTCCACCACTTGCACTTTTCGTTGGTTGCTTTCCCATCGTCATTGCAATACGTAAATAGCAATGAGTTTATGAAAATTTGTTTTTATATGATTGAAGATTTCACCATTACAGCGTAAAACCCACACAATTGCAGTTATCGGTATTATCGCAAATGCAATAAGATCGAGTTTATTACCCGTTTATAATAGATTGCGCGGCCCAATAAACTGGAAAATGCAAATTGTTTTATGGTCGTGTTCTCCAGACACGTGCTTTAGAAAAATATCACAAAGGCGTTCAAATTCATTCTTATTAAGGAACATATGATAACGATGAAAGGAGTGCGCAATTTCCATTATAAACATGATCATTTAGAGAGATAAACAGCTTAGTAACATAGCGAAAATTTCAACTTCCAAGGCCTTGGAACGAATTACAAAAAAACAATGCGTTATTGGGTTCACATTACGATGTTTTCACGATACCTCCATTTATTCCTACGGAGTACAAAATACGTTTCCACGATTTTTTAAGTTTGCACCTGCCAGCAAAAACTTAAGTAAAGTCGAATTTCCGTAAGTCGATGAGTTCCTGCAATGCTTCAATTTTACTACTACATGGTTAAAAAACATAAAAACGGACTCTTCTTCACTTTTACTACTACATGGTTAAAAAACATAAAAACGGATTTTTCTTCACTTTAGAGTTTTAGGCACATCAGAAACTTAAGCAATACTGCTCTATATATAATGTCTTCATAGATGCACTTTAATCATGTTAAAACGGAAAAGGGTTCCACATGACCACAAAGAAATCTACATCTGGACCCTCAATTATATTTAGATGACCAAATCATCCCCTTCACTAGTACCATGTGCTTCATTCGATTAACACTTGACAAAACACTTTTCTTAGCATACATAAAGAAAATCCGAACCAACTGCTTAGAAAAAAAACGAACATTCTTAGAGCAATATCTGCCAAAAACGAAGTGCTGATCGGGCTAGCCTTCTCAGTCTTCATCCAGCTTTAATTAGATTGCATCTGAACTATAGCTCTCCAGTCAATGACTCTGCCAAGAAGAGTGCACAGACATGGCTTGAATCTATCTAAGCACAATGCTCTCAGCATTATGTTAGGAGCTATTAAAATAAAAAATAAATTTTGTTTATACTCCGGCACGACAACCAAGTCAGTAGTTTTACAATAAATCATCAATACAAATATTTATCGTATTTAGTAGTCACGGGCTTGAACCCCAGTCCACTCAATGAATGCGTGCTATGCACTCTCACTCCTGACCACTGGGCTACGTCAGGCCTCACTTCCCCAGCTCAAAGCTTATACATACACCAATGAGCCAAAACATTATGACTACCTACGTAATATGATGTTAGCCCTCCATGTGCAGCCAAAACAGCTCGTACCTGGCGTGCCATGGACGCTACAAGATTTCTAAATGTCATCCGGTATCTGTACCAACACATAACAGCAGATCCTTTGACTCCTGTAAGATCTGTGGTAGAGATGCCGCGGATCGGAGTTGCTGTTCAAGCACAAACCACAGATGCCCATTGGGATTGATGTCTGGGGAATTTGAAGGCCAGGGCAACCTGGAAGTCTTCATGTTCCACGAACCAGTCTCGAACAATCTCAGCAGCGTGGCATGGCGAATTATCCTGCTGAAAGACAGCACCGCCAAAGAGGAAGGCCGTGCATTAAAGGGTATATCTGGTCAACAATGTTTAGGTAGGTGGTAGATGTCAGTGCCCAGCACACGGATGACTGGACCCAGGGTATCCCAGCAGAACATTGCCCAAAGCATGACACCGCCGCCACCAGCTTGTTTTCATCCCATGGGGCATCCAAGTGCCATCACTTCCCCAGGTAAATGACACACACACATACCCTACCGTCCACATGGTATAACAGGAAACATGATTCATCGACCAGACCTTCTTACAATCACTCAAGATCCAGTTTCGATGCTCACGTGCCCATTGTAGGCGCTGTTGCCAGTGAACCATGGGCACTCAGAGTGGCCTGTGGCTACGCAGCCCCATTTTCAGCAGGGTTCTATGTACTGTGTTGTGACATATTACTCCCGCCACCAGCATTCCAATTACCAGCTAGTTGCATGACAGTTGCCATTAAGACCCTTCGCTCACCTCAAGCATTGATGAGCCATGGTCGTCCAACACCTCGCCGGCAGTTTGTGGGTTCCCCCTCCTCAGACCACTTTCGGTAGGTACTAACCACGGCTGACCGTGAGCATCCCACCAGCTGTGCCGTGCCATTTTGGATATGCTCTGACCCAGTTGTCTGACCATTACAATTTGGCCTTTGTCAAATCCTCTTAAGTTCACTGCCTTTCCCATCTGAAGAACATGAGTAACACAGATGAGGAGCTCATTATCACACCTGATACTGGGGAGCTCAGTATCAGGCATTTTTATACTGTGTCCTGACCCACACACGTACCATAGTTCACCTGCAGTTGCTTCAATTTTCATAATGACTCATTGGTCATGTTTTGGCTCATTAGTGTACATAGAAGCCCACGAACCACCATTACATCTCAGAAGGAAAATTTTATTAGTAAACTATGCATCAAAAGTTCAGAGCCTGCCAACTCATCCTATTTGGCTGTACCTCTTGCAGCTTCAATGGACTGCTCAATATAAAAAATAAGCTGCATTTCAATAATCCTGTAGGCATTCAGGTTTATTCAGATTCCAGTTTAAAGTGATCCATCAGATCACTTTAAACTGGAATCTACAGATTGAAAAATTCTATAAAGATTTGCTCCTTCCTAACCCTCCGTGGGTTACAATTCTGGTGAAATAAGAGTTATTTCAGTCAGTGGGCTAAGCATTCTCTGGCAAGCTGAAATATGACACCTTCATACTATCTACACCCAGAGTTATGCTGAATATAATCAGATATACACTGATGGCTATAAATCAGACAAGACAGTAGTTGCTGTGGCAGTTTTACCTGCTTTTCTACCAACAGAGTGCAGCAAATTCTCTGCAGAACTTTTTTTGCCATCTACCTAGCTTTTAATCACCTACATTCTAAACCAGCACAAAGCATACCATCTATACCAATACCAATTCTTTAAGCTCTATCAACTCAATGCAGAATGAAATGCACAATCACTATCCCCTGCTGAAACAAATCAGATATAAATTGATCCAGCTATAAGACTAACATAGTATTCTGCTTGATCCCAGATCATTGTGGAAAACTCAGAAATGAAAACACGGGCTAGGCAGCAAAAAATTCAAATGTAATTGATATAAAGATTCCAGTGCAAAACAAAACCATTATACGAAAAACCTATCACTCCCAATGGAAAAGTATGGGGTAGGAACAGCACTTCCATCTGGACCTCCAACACCAGGAATGTAAGAAAAGAAGTGGTTCTTGCAAGAACATGCATTAGACACTTGAAACTATTATATTAATTTGAAAGGCACAGATGGCCACTGTAGCCCTTGTGCCAAAACCTTCAATAACATCAAATACTATTGTGTTCTTCACTAGATCCTATCTTTTTTAGATTTTATTTTTTTATATACTGAAATAAAAAATTTCAAACAAGCCGAATTGTAATCACTTACTACTTGCAGATCACTTAAGGTGTAGATTTCCATTTTATTTTGCTCTTCTTTTCAGTATATTTTCAAAGAAACAATTTTTTCACACCTTTGCACATCTTCTGAGCAGGCAAAAGGCCTGGCTACGAATTCACTCTCAACAGGAAGAAACTATTTTTTTCAGAAAATATGACAGAATTAGTCAGTGATGCACTGATTACAAGATTTTACTCCAGGAAACTCAGGTTTCTTCACATCAAAAAAAAAAAACCTTTATTTAAATTGCTCGGAATACTACTGGGTAAAATAAATCGATTGGTTTGAAGAATTGGACCCCAGGTTCTTGTAACCACAGTCTAAATTACATGGACTCGGGTGCAGGGTTCTCCATGCACCCGAGCATCAGCTGTCAAAGCAACATTAATTTTATTGTGCCTTGCAACGAGTGGTGGTATTTGCTGAGGCAGGCACTGAAGCATTACAATGGCATGATAAAGTCCTGTTTGCAATAGCATTTTTACAGTGATGAAAATGCAATGTCATTAGGTCTCTCACCACTGAGGTATGTAAAAATCCAAAAGTCCCAACCATTGGTTCAGTATGGTTGTTAATAACAACTATGTTATTAATAACAAGAAAATAACAGCTGTGTTCTTACGGGAAGAAGCCAGACTGCAGTGGTGCCTTTAAAATTTTAGATTTCTTTATTTTAAATAATTTTTATATCAGTACTACTAGTTAAAAAGGTCATGCACATTGTGCATTCAACTTTTCTATCAGGGCGATTATTTTTGCTAATCAATTGGTTTCAAACAATATCCGAATATTGTTCGACTATTCAACATTGTGAACAGTGTCGCCAAAGGCAAATATTTGACATAACAGGCATCCTGGCATGCAAATTCCAAATATCCAATACAAATCGATCTACCATCTTACAGAGTCACACATCATTCAAATTATTCATGCCTATAAAACGGGTTGCAACCACATCACTTCATTTCCATTTTTTGGCTTGCTCAGTGGGATAGCCACATTTTCAGTATACAGGATTTCAAGTTATCATGACAGGGCCGCTGGACAACTTGAAGCCGGGCAGTCACAGGTTGAGGTGAAACATTGGCTTAACGTGTCACGCAGTGTTGTCTTGGCACTATGGAAGCATTGTCAGGAGACAAGAGGAACCATTACAAGGGCTGACCAAGGTTGCCAGAGGGCTATATCAACCAGAAGAGATCACTAACTGGCTCTAGCAGCAAGACGGAACATTACAACAATGTCCTGTCATTAACTGTTGCTTGAGGATGTTGCCTCAAGCAGGTGAAAACATTTCCAACTGGATTGTGTTAAGAAGGCTCAATTCAAGTGGATTCTATGCAAGGAAGACAGTCTCTATAGCCGAGTGGTCAGGAGCACTAAATACGGTCAATCTGTCAACTCACACTGGACCAGCATGGCAGATTACAGTCCATTTCCCTCAACACGAGGTTTCCATCCTGCAGTAGATTGATAATGGCTGCAGTTTACCTTTTTAAACCTCAAACCACTGCAGAGTTCATCAAAATGATGCTATGAACATGTGACTTGGAGCCCAGACACATGGGATACAGTTCTGTTCTCTGATGAGTCAGTCACATTTTAGCCTGCAGACAAAAATCGATAAGATTCCATACATTATTTTATCTGGAATGTGGTATCATCCCTCGAACATCACAGAAAGGTGTTTCTCTGATGTGGGAGGGACCAAAAAATAAAACTGTCTCAAAATGTTTTGCATATATTGCATTCTAAATTTTGTTGTCATTAATAAAGGACTTTTCAATTCATGAAACTAATTTTGAACATAATATGAACAGTAATGAAAGCTTTTTGGTAAGGAAGATTAGGCATACTGGCAAGTGTATAAAAAAAGGAGAGCTCCACGGATAGTTATTGTATAAAAGTAGATACATTATAAATCTAAAATTTGTTTTAAGTTTAGGGGCACAGCTGATTGCCTGTCGTCTTGCATTTGATGTTTGTTAAATTAATATTTATTTAGGTGAAGAGGAAAGCAATTTGATACTCCGAATGATATTTGTCTGAACACTGTAAGAAAAGGTTATGACTGAATTTATTGTTTTAAACATATAATTGACCAGTACACATGCTTGACAAATTCACAGAGGGTTCATGCTTTTGAGGCAGCAAAATACTATACTTTGCTTAATTTTCCTTAAGCTTTTTGTTAGACAAAGTTGTGGGTTTTTTTTTTTTTTTTTTTTTAACTAACTGTTTTAGTAAAGTGATTATAAGAGTGGCACGTTAACATTTGAAAAGGACAAAAAAAAAAAAAAAAATCCACTTTTAAACACAGATTATGAAATTAAAGAAGGAAAAAAAATTTAATCAGAAGTATCCATAACTGTCCATACTAAGTTTTTTTTTCTAGATGGAGTGGAGTTTTCACTCAATTTCAACACATTCCAGAAATTCCATATTACCACTGATGAATTAAAAAAAAAAAAAAAAAAAAAAAAACAGGATATTTAGATTAAACTTTACTTAAGTTCATAATATTATGAATGTACTTAGACAATTAATTACTCAATAAGACAGGAGAGACTGAAATAGAAAGAATAAGACAGAAATGATTACAATCATACCTGTAATAATTGTTAGAAGTATGACTTTCAGAACTATTATCACATCAAAAGGATATAAGGACCAGCTCCTTAAAAGGAACAATTTTGCCTACTTCTGGCCAAAACATATGTTGCAGTGTTAAAGAACTCTCTCTCTCTATAAGGATTTAATCCATTCACTATAAGGAACACCAGTGGCAGAACATACGTATATAGCTCATTTGTTAAGATACTCTCTTTATCAGGAACAGTCTTTATGGTAATTACCTATGTGAGAAACACAAACTGGATACCTTATCTTTACAAAGATACATAATGTAAGAAAAATAAACATTAATTTATGTGAATCTTTTCTGTGAATTTTTTGTTTTTTTGATTCAAAATCAAAAATGTTTCAAAAGAAACGTTGTTTTTATGATTTAACCATTAAATTGAATGTGATAAGCCAGCATGAAGAAGATGCTAATTTGTCTCTACAAGATTTGTCAAAAAAATTGAAAAAATCGATAAGCCTGACTTTGAGGATATCGATCAAGCAGTTTGAAAATGTATTAAAGAAATTCGCAGTCAAAATGTTCCACTTTCCTTAATTCAATTTAAAGCTTAAAACTTTGTAAAATTGTTAAGGTCGCAGTGATGATTTTAAGGCTGGCTTACAAAATTTAAATGCAGGCATGGTGAAAGTTTCAAAGTCATTTAGGGAGAAGCTGGTTCTGTTCAGCAAGCTGAAACAAAAGTATGGTATAATTCAGTATTATAAAGCTGATAAAGCTGATTAAATATTATAAAGCTGATTAAATATTATAAAGCTGATAAAGCTGATTAAATATTATAAAGCTGATAAAGCCGCTTTATTTTTGGGAAGCATTTCCTAATAAGACATTCATAATCAAGTTTCAAAATGAGAATTGTCAGGATGATAAAGGAGTAAGCTACGAATAATATTTTTTATAGGTGCAAACATGGAAGGCAGTGAAAAATTGCCATTAGTGATTGGGAAATTTAAAAAAATGCTCGATATTTTCCAAAAAACAAGGACAATCTTCCTGTGCAATATAAAGCAAAAGGCCTGGATGACCAGGGAAATTGAGGATTTTATTCAAAATCTGACAAAAATTTTGTTGCAAAATTGAAAGTAGTCTTTGTTATTGATAACCATCAATGCTCACCCCAACTTACTTTCACAAAAAAGGAAAGCTATTGATTTAATTTTTTTACTGACAAATGCAACTTCTGTAACACAGAACGTTGTTTAAGGTTGTTTATTATACATTGATCCTATGGATCAATGTATAATGTTTCAATGTTTATTATACATTGATCCTATGGATCAATGTATAATAAACAACCTTAAAATTTTGTATCAATGAAAATTACTCAAAAATTCATTGCATTTTAAAATCTATTTAAGAACAATCTAATAGATGCACTATTGCTAAATCATTACAAGTGAAACCATTAAAAAGTGCGTGGCACACGCAAGTTTTGGATCCATTAAAAGACAATTTCAGTGAATTTCAAAATTTATTTGATAAATTGGCATCAGTAGGTTTAGTTGACAGTAGTGGTTCTGTTATAAATTATGATACTTTTGATAATGATGTTTTAACTACTGAGCCAGCTACTGATGAAGAAATAGTACAAGAGGTAAAAAATAATAAAATAGAATTGGAAGGTGATAAATCTGATAGAATTGATGAAGTTATTATTGATAATCCAATTGCCATGTTAAGGCAACTCTAGCACATCAAGTATTACAGACTCTATACCTAATGATCAAGAAAATGCTTCTGAAACGTTTAAAAATCATTACAATATTGGTAACTTTGATGATAATTGTTAGCAAACTGCATCAATCTACAATTTTGTAGATTTTTAAGAAATAGTACACTATTTTTTTATAATAAAGCTGTACTATACATTTATACATATTAAAAAAACAGGGGGGGGTGATCCAAAAAAGATTTGTATTCACTCAGATGTCATTGTGAGGGAAGATTGAAACAAACACCAAGTATTACATTTTATCAATGTAACCATCAGGACCCACTTTTGCCACCTTTCAATGCACTTCCACAGGCCAGTTTTGTAGAAGTCCTTTGACTATCCTTCAAAATATGACTCAGCAGCAGAAATCACCTAATCATCGGCAAAAAATTGTTTTCCACAAAGAAGGGACTGCAGAGCAGGAAGGAGGAAGAAATCCGATGGTGCAAGGTCAGGGGAATAAACAGGATGTGGTAATATTTCAAACTCACATTCATGGGCACACCTTACTGCAGCATGCAAGGAATGAACAGGGGCATAATCATGGAGCAGGCATACCTTTTGACAGCTATCCCCATCTTTTTTCCTTTATAGTGACACGTGTGAATTAAACTCTGGCAGCGAGCTAGATGATTTTGTAATAACTAAGAGCAAAGTAGAGGCAAAATTGGTGAAGATAAACATAAGAAAGGCACCTGGGGTGGATGGGTTCTACTCAGTTATATTAAAGGAGATAGCAAAGGAAGTAAGCAAACCCTTAGCCATAATTATGAGAGCTTCCTTGGACTCAGGGGAGGTACCCATGGACTGGCGATGTGCAAATGTGACCTCAATTCAAAAAGAAGGATCAAAGGGTGGCAGGTATTAACAGACCTGTAAGTTTAACTACTGTTCCAGTAAAATTAATGGAGGCACTGGTTAAAGAAGCACTGCAGGATCACCTAGAAAAGACTTCAGTTATAGCTCAGACACAGCATGGGTTTGTTAAGGGGAAGTCTTGTCTGACAAATTTGATTGGATACTACGATGTGGTCACAAAGGAACTAGATGCAAAGAATAATTTTGATATCATATATCTGGATCTTAGAAAGGCTTTTGATACTGTTGCACATGGAAGACTGCTGCACAAATTGGAGCAGTGTGGCATTTGAGGTAAATTGCTGCTATGGATAAAGGGACGGTTGAGTGGGAGAAGACACAGAGTGGTAATCAATGGATACTGCTCTTCGTGGACTAATGTTATTAGTGGAGTCCCTCATGGTTCAGTGTTGGGTCCATTGTTGTTTTCTGTATTTATTAATGATATTGATGATGGTATATCAGGCTTAATGTCCAAGTTTGCAGATTATACGAAGATCGGCAGGATTGTTAATGACACTAATGACATTATGCTGCTGCAACAGGATCTAGAAAAGTTGAGCAGATAGGCTGAGAGCTGGCAACTGAAGTTTAACATTGACAAATGTAAAGTACTGCACTGACTATGGTAGAGAATGAAAAGGACTTGGGAGTAATTGTGCAGGCAGATCTGAAGTTTTCTGAGCAGTGCAGATAGTCTGCAAGAGTAATTCATGGTGTCTTGTCAAGGATATACAGGAATTTTTCTAGCAGGGATAAGGAGGTGATTATCCCCTTGTATAACTCAATGGTCAGGCCACACCTTGAGTACTGTGTACAGGTCTGGAGGCCTCATTTTAAGAAGGATGTAGAGCTGCTGGAACAAGTACAGAGAAGGGCAACAAGATTAGTGAATGTAACAAAGGGTTGCTCTTATGAAGAAAGGCTTAAGCTTTACAAATTACAGTGTCTAGAGAGTAGGCACCTGTGATGTGATCTGACTGAGATGTATAAAGCCTTGAATGGTTTGAGCATGCTCAATGCTGATGGGATTCTTCCTCTTGCTAAGAATAATCATCTGAGAGGGAATAAATTCAAATTGAGGAAAGACAGTTGTAGGATATATGTGTGGAAGTTTGCCTTTAGCCAGTGGGTGGTTGATTGCTGCAACAAATTTCCATTTGTCATTGTAGAAGTTGATAGCTTAAACAGATTCAAGGCAGAGCTAGACAAACATTTGAAGTGAATGGATGGGTGAAATGAGGTTTTTTTTTTGGTTGATGCTATAGCCCCAGAGTCCTGAGCTGGATATCATCATTCTTCTCTTTCTTGGTGATTCCTTTCTACTCTCTCTCTCTCTCTCTCTCTCTCTCTCTCTCTCTCTCTCTCTCTCTCTCTCTCTCTCTCTCTCTCTCTCTCTCAGGGTAACTCAGGAATTTTTTTCAGCTGGTGCAGCATAAGCTTCAGGCTTCCTTGTACCATATGGCTAATAATAATATAAGCTTGCTTTCTTGCATCATGTGCCTTTACTAATGCTAAACATAGCTTTATATGGAGGTTGGAATAATAATTCACTATCAACAGTACAGCCCTTTGAAGTTAATCTGTTCACATTACATCATGCTGATCTAAAAACCTGGTAGTATCACTTTGCCAGTGTTGTTTGTGCCGACCGGGCTAGCCGGATGGGTAAAGTGCCTACCTGGCAACCCAAAGGTTGTGGGTTTAAATCCCGCCTTGGGCTTGGATCAGAGTAGAAAATGCAAAATCTTTGGGAGGTGTATTATGGCCAGAGAAGCCAATGCGCCAACAACTAACAAAACAAAAAAAAAAAAAAAATTGTTGTTTGCACCTTTGCCTTTGGGGTGGGGGGAGTGTTTCTGCATGCTTCCATTGTTTTTTTGATATTTGTTTAGTTTTGGGATCATGTTGATGGATTCAAATTTCATCCATGGTCACTAGCTGTTAAAAAAAAAAAACAACTCCTCTTACTTTTCCTGGCACATTGACAACATTTCAAGCACATTGTTTCAAGCAATTTCCTTCTTCCGGTAAGGATTCAGAAGTCCGGGAACCCATCTAGCAGACACTTTACTCATATGCAACTGTTGGTGGATGATGTTCTCCACAGATCCCTACACTAATTTTGAACTCTGCAGCTAGTTTCTTGATGCTAATATGGTAATCTCCCCAGATTAATCTTCATTTTTGCAATACTATCTTCTGTTACAGTAGTTGCTGCTATTCTGGAATTTCATCAATGTGCATTGAGGGAGGTTCTTCCACATTTGAACTGTTCATACCAATGTGCATAAATGCTGACCTGGACAATCTTCTCCATAAACAGCTACCATTTCTTTGTGGATTGTTTTGTGTTTCCCTCGCAGAAAGAGGAACCAAATTACTCACCTATATTCTACTAAAAAAAAATTTCATTGTTCTATCACAACTCGTCTGGGTGAATACAAATCTATTTTTCGAACCACCTCTCCGTACGTGCAAAAATAAAGCTGTTTAAATATGCTCTTTAAAAATTTGCTCCTTTTTTTTTGTTTGTCTTTGATACAATATAATACATTCAGTTTTAAAAAATAAATGGTGTTTTGGAATTCTAGACTAACAAAAAGCAAAAACATAGCAATACTCTTTATAAAGAACAGCTCTCTATAAGCAACAGTCTAAAGATCTCTCCCAATGGTGTTCCTTATAGTGAGAGTCGACTGTAATAAAAAGCTTGCTATAATATTTTCTTAATTAAATTAGGAATAATAAAACTTTTAGGAATCTTATAACATGATCCCGATAATACTTTTAAAGAGAAACCACTATTACTGCATGAAATTATTTAAATTTTCTGTTTATTGGGATACTTCACAGTATAAAAATCCCTTCAAGCACTTTCAACATTAAAATATGCATATTAGTTGTTTCTGACCCCCTTACTGAATCCTGTGTTCAGAACAATATGAGAGGTGATGTCTGTAAATCAGATTAAATTCAATTAATTAATTCTGCTGAACATGCAAAACTGCTTCCTGAACTTCCACATAAAATTCTCAGCTTATAATTCTATGCAAAAATTCTTTGAATTAGTGAAACAATGCATAAATTTTGATGAAGTACATATATAAAACCAACCTGGGTTCTTTGAAAAGACTGCTAAAATTCTTAGCAACAATATAAACTATATTGACAAGATTAGTCAAAGCTTGGGAACAAATAAAAACAACAGTAATTCCCCTCTATTAGGTACTCCGAGTATCTAATAGAGAGGAATTAGAGTTAGGGGTGTTATCCTCTAACTCAGAGTATCTAATTTTGATCCATTGGAAGATTTTCAATGGATTATACAGCAGACAATAGAAAAGGCCCTCTGAAAATGCTAAAAACTCAGAACCAGTTCATATAGGAAGGGAAAGATCCCAATTCTAAACAACTGAAATCTATAAATAATTCATGTGGCAATAGTGTTTTGATCTTTTAAAATATATTTTTTAACAGCCACCACTAAAGTATATTAGAAAGTTACAATGGTAAATTTAAATTAATTTCTGTTACCCAAATTGCTTTTATTATAATTCAAATAATAAATTATTTAATCTACAATATCATGATTACACATAAAACCATAAATAACATGATTATACATAAAAAAAAAAAAAAATACATTATAAGCCTGTATCCTTTCTCAGCTGCGATGCCCAATGTTCTTCAGCATCATCATCATCCAATCCTAAAAGGCAAGGATCCCGATAGCATCCCCAACTGTAGCGAACAAGATCCCCCCATAACATATGCTGGTTACAAACAGGACAAGACCCTTCAACTGGTATCAAGCGATTCTGTTCCGCATTTTCTTCAAGGAAACAATCAGCCAAACATATATTATGATATGGCTGATTGCATTTAGGACTGATACATGATAAGGACTTGTGATCCCTTTTAATAGCTTTGAAACATATTTTGCATTTTTGTTTTGTGGGTGTTGGCAGAGGTGGTACAGATTTCTTTTCTGGTGATTTTTCATTTGAAAGTTTCACACATTTCACTGGACCATAAGCAATTGGCATGTGAGGTGGGGGGAGATCTTCTGGCTATATATAACAGGAAGATAAATATAAAATTTACTTTGTTTTGTTTAACCTTACTACACATATATAAATAAATAAAGTTAGATATCTAACTTTATTTATTTATGCACTTGTTTATTAATTATAAAATTAAGACAAGTAATTAAAGGTTAAAATTAAAGGAAAAACACACAACTAGCAACTTTTAAAAATCACAACCTGGAGACTTAAGACAAATCAGTCTTTCAGCCAGAACATACTACAATGCCACAGTCAAGTTTCTTCAAATCAATGAGTAATTTTTCAGGAACATATCATACAATACAAATGGAAAATTATGCATATCACTATAAAACAAAAAAATCATTTTTTAAAAATTTTCTTTGTTTATATATTCTAAAAGTACTTTAATTACCCTCCTCACACCTTCCTATTTCATTCAGTGCTGTTATGGGAGATTCTAAGGCAGAGAATACTTAACCCACAACCAAAACTAGATGTTATTCAGTATTGGCTATTCAAATGTTTTGTATTCTGTGCCATTTTTCCAATTGGGAGATGGAGGAGAGGAATAAACTTGAACTGAAAACCTTCCTTCAATTTCAGATAGTGGACAAAATAATGGACACACCTACTAAAAGTCAGTTAATACAATTAGTTCTGCCATAATGCAGTACATGTGTTTCTAAAATTCTCCACATTATGGTATTTCATGCATTAAAAACAACAGGGCTTATGGGAAAAATAGGGATCGGAGCAGAGCATTAAAAAAAAAAAACGTTCAGTCTGGTAAGTAAAACACTAAAAAAAGTTAGAAACCCAATAAAATTGCTAACAGAGGTTTAAACATCTTAATTTCTAATAAATAAATATTACGGTAAATACAGCGCTTTACCTTGACAAGATATGTTTTGCTTGATTGATATTTCTTCACTGACATTTTTCTTTTTTGGATTGTAAAATTTACAAAAAAAAGCAAATCAATAACAACAAACACAGGACACACAAATTGCACAAGTGAAACAAATTTACAAAGCTTAAAAAATAGGAATAAAGAGATTCTAAAAATTTATTTATGTTTTTTATATGATTGAAGATTTCATGGAAGGGGAAACACATTTCCCCACAATAACGTAAAAACCCACACATTCCAGCTATCAGTATTATGGCAAATGCAGTTTACTACCCATTTATAATTATATTGCACTAACAGAAAAGCCCAATAAACCAGGAACTGTGAATTGTTTTTGTTTTATGGTAGTGACCTCCAGAAATGTGCTCCTCCGAGATAGCGTAAGCAGATACACTGTCCCGTATCACAAAATTTCTGTTTGAGTCGGCCTACAATGTAAAAAATTGAGTTGGCCTACAATGTGAAAAATTGAGGGCCTACAATGTCACCTGCTATCTTGTGAATACAGCGAACAACAACAATGTGTCTCTAAATAATACAACTACAGTAAATGGGAAATATAGCTCTCACACATTTGATATTTCTTAAGTTTCATAACTTCTATGTATTGCTGTGCAGGTTGCTATTCGGCTTGGCTGAGTTTTCGTTCACTATGGTGTTACTTTCAGATGAAATCGCGCATGAGCCAACATGAAAATCGCGTTATACTGCATTGTTTTCTAATATATCAGTCGCATTGGAACAAATTCACGTTTTGAAAATGTGTGTTATAGCAGAATTGACTGTATAATGCTATGCCACAATGCATAACCAGGAAAACGCTTATACAGCATGACACAGAATCCACAAGACTGAAACTGTCTTATAGGGATATGGAATCATTTTCCCAATAGAAAAATCACCAATTCACACAAGTTGGATGGTGATGGAAACCTGGCTAGGCACCACTCCACAAATTTGTGAGATTGATGCCAGGTAACTGGAAAGGCTATGGCAGATGAGTAACTTCACGTTCATGATCTTCTCTGAACCACCATTTAATAATACATTCTCTCGAATGGGCGAACTGAAACGGCATGACATGTAGATGACTGCTCAGGATGGCTGATAGCCATCTACTTGGTTGTTTGCACCAAGATGGGGCATATATTGGGATTAGTATTAGTATTAGTAATGGCCGCATGGTGCAAGAAAGCCTATGGCTTATGCTGCACCAGCCAAAAAAAAAAAAAAAATATCCAAACAAAACAATGATAAAAACAAAAAATAAATAAATAATAATAATTAATAAAAAAAAAGAGGAAATTAAACCTATCACCCTATGCGCTTCCCTGACCCGATGGTACTATCCAGATGACCTTTGAATTTCCCCAAACTGTCGGCCTCTACCACCCACGAAGGCAACTTATTCCAGTAATTTATAACGTGCTGGCTAAAATAAAACTTCCTGCAGTCCAATCTAAACATTTCCTCCCGTAACTTGAATTTATGTCCCCTAGTTCTAGCATCATTTATAATCTTGAAAATTTCGTCCTCATTCATTTTACTGATGCCTCTCAGATCCTTAAACACCTCAATCAAATCTCTTCTAAGGTGTCTAGTTTCCAAACTCTGCAACCCACATATTCGAAGTCTTTCTTCATAAGGACGCCCTTTTGCTGATCTCACCAGGCGAGTTACCCGTCTTTGCACCCTTTCAAAAGCTCAATGTCTTTCTTTAGGTGCGGTCTCCATACTTAAACACAGTATTCCAAGTGTGGTCTAACAAAAGCCTTATATAATGGGATTATCACGTCCCTATCTCTATTTGCAAAAGTTCGATAGATCATCGATAGGACACCATGGGCCTTCCTTGCAACCTGTTTACAATGCTCAGAGAATTTCATGTCTGACAGTATCGTAACACCCAAGTCCCTTTCCTCCAGTACTGGGTTTAGTTGAACTCCACCAAGCAAATAAGTTATTTTGGGATTACTGTTTCCCAGGTGTAATACCTTACACTTTGTTGGATTAAAGCATAGCTGCCATTTTTCTGACCATTCCTGAAGTCTATCTAGGTCTCTCTGAAGAAGCTCAGCTTGACAGTGACCAGAGTCTAGTGATGCTCGCATAATTAGCCTCAATGGTTCAATGCACTCACTTGCTGCCTCCCTTAAGATTATAGGGTATATTCCATCAACTCCAGGAGCCTTACTGGTCTGTAGGCTTGAAAGTTATTTCATTACATAATCTTGCGAAATTTCAATATCATTAATTACATATTTTTTAACTTCGCTCCCACAATTTCCCATTGCCACAAAAGGTTTTTCATTAGTAAATATCAATGCAAAATAACTGTTGAGTTCATCTTCAACGGCAGCTGGTGTATTTAATACTATCCCCTTTCCCTTACGTAAAGGTCCGATCTGGTTTGTCCTGCTCTTCTTGGCATTTATATATGTGAAGAATTCCTTATCCCCCCTCTTTGCTCTGTTTGCTAGTGATTTCTCATAAACTGCCTTTGCCTGTCGAACCTTTTCTGTGGCTCTATTACAGATCACCTTGTAGCTGTTATAGGCTTCAATACTTTTTATTGCTCTGTAACCTTTCCATGCCACCTTTTTCTGCTCAAGGGATGAAAGGACTCAGGTAATTCCAGAGAAATGTATCCCAACACTATTACAAAACTGCCTGAATTCTTTCCTGTCAGACATAAGCACTCAAAAGGTACAGTTCCTTCAGCTGCTGCTGAACATGTACACATCTATTCACCACAAAAATATGAAAGGTACCTTGTTAGATCACATCACATTCCGCAGCTGTTCAGTTTATGCTCTTAGGATTGAAACCCAACAATGGCATCCATCTATGCGCAACTCTCTTCTGACCATTTTCATTACAGACAGGTTGATCCTAACCCACAATTTATTCTACATACAGTTGATTGGCAACTGCTCATTTGTTACACTTTGTAATCCACACTTAATCATTAGACATTCCTGTTGTGGAGTGTGCACCGCCACTACATTTTAATGGTAGCACCTTGTCTTTTGTTGATCAAATTAATCCTTTCTGTTTCGTCATGTGGCAAGCCTTCTGATAGATGTTACCAGACCATCCACCTATTAACTGAGTGCAAACCCAGGATATTCCAATGTCCACAAGGATATCAAGCATCAGCACACATCTGCTGATGAAATATCAGAGTGTGCTAATGTTAGGTTTTACTTGAATTAACCATCTATCAGACAAAAGTCACACAAGCAGGCAAGTTAGTGTACTAAATTCATCCTTCAGTTGTTTCCCCCCCTCAAAAAGGCCTGCCCATTTTGCAATGCCATCAATTATTTTAACAATATGAGACATAAATCCTAGCAGAAGTGACAGACAACTTGAAAGCCCATTTGAACTACAAAGGATCAGTGACAAGTAGTCAGACTTCTGTAAATAAAATGATATATTACTCTCAGAGAAGAATATATAGAGGGAACTACCAAAGCTGAGTGAAGGTAATGCTCCAGAGTGGATGGCATACATCCTGTTGGAGATGTTAATAAAGATCATCATTGGACTGGGATAATCCCTCACTCCAGATTGGAAAAGTGCTAATGGCTCCCCAATCCACAGAGGGGGTGTGAAAAACGTGATGGGCAACTACAGATAAGAAAGTTTGACTTCAGTGGTGGGAAAGATCATGGAATCTGTAGTGAAGGATATAATACAGGACTATCTCAATAGGAATGATGCCCTTAATGGATTATAACATGGGTTCATAAAGGAGATCTTGCCTGATCAATCTGATTAATTATTATCATGAAGTTATAAAAAAGTTGGATGCAAGAAACTGTGACATTATGTACCTTGATTTCAGAAGCTTTTGATATGGTTCTCCAATAAAGACTGTAATATAAACTGGAGACAATTGTGGTTAATAGCAAAATCCTTCACTGGATCAACAGCTATCTAAAACATAGGACAATGAGTGTAGCCATAAATGGACATTCCTCAGGGATAAGTGTTAAGGTCATTTCTGTTTCTTACATTCTTTAAAGACACTGGTGAAGGAGAGTGCAAGGGAAGTTGTCATTTTTTTGCCAACTTTGATTTAAAGGTAAGAAGGGTGGTTAACAACCATTTTGCTTCAATGCATAAGGTTTTGCACCTAGGGAACAGAAATCCAATTTACTTTACAAGATGTTACAAGGAGATAGATTTACAAGAAGTTACAAGAGAGGAAGAGGGGTTAAAAGTGGTTCAGGGTGAAAAAAACACTTAGGAGGTTACAATTTAGTCAGACATTAAATTTTCTATGCGAGTGGTGGTGAAAGTGTAGAGAGGCTGCTAGGAAAGCACATGGTGTCCTATACATGATATATAGGACCTTTGCGAGTAGAGAAAAGATGTTATTGTTCCTTTATTCTCATATAAAGATGATGGCGAGAGTGATTCAGAATACTGTGCTCACATCATCTAATTATGTGCGCTGCACTGATTACAGTGGGGCCTAGACTTCTGATAACATCGACATCTGATATTCTCAGGAACTGATATAATCTCCTTTTATTTTAAGGACTGATGATATTTGCAGGAACCGATGGCTTTCCGATATAGCATTGGTGGAAATTTACAGACACGTGGAACATCACTTGTACAATTGTTCTCAACCAATTAGCATCTGTTATTGTTCACCACAACATTCCCACGTGTTACAGTACTCTGGACAGTTTATCTTCTGCTTGATGTACTTGTTCAGTGTGTAAGCAGTATATTTTTGTTAATTTTGCATAATTACAGTAATTTAATTGTGGTTATTTTTGAATTTATTAATTAAATAAATTGAAATTAAATAACCATGGCTCCTGAAGCACAAGTTAAGAATAATATTTCTATTAAAGTGAAGCAGGAGATTATAAAAAAACATGGAGTAAAAATTAATGCATTAATAAATGAGTATAGTTTCCCTCAATCAACTGTTTCTACAACAGTTAAAAACAAAATGATATTCTAAAGAGTGTTAAAGTTAGTGATGATTCCACATCAGTGCATAAGAGAAGAGACTTTATTGTGGAAATGGAAAGGCTTTTGCTAATTAGGGAAAAGCAGATGAAGGGTGATACTGCCCAGACAATTTATCTGAGAATGTGCTAAGCAGATCTATGACAGTCTGAAACTTTTACAGCTCTATCAACCAGTGGCAGTGCTGTGAGCTTCAAAAAAAGGTCAAATATCAAAGTGCCAAAAGGCATGAGGAGGCACCCAGTGCTGATAAAAAGCAGCTGAAGCCTTGGAATTGAATTCCAAGAGTTTGTTGATCAGGAGAGTTAGTTTCCCCAGCAGGTTTTTAATGTTGATGTAACCATCCTCTTCTGGAAGCAAATGTCCAGGAAAACATATGACTAAGGATGAGGCTAGTTTACCGGTGCATAAGCCTATGAAAGATAGGCTCTCTCTCCTGTTGGGTGCCAATGCCTCTGGAGATTTTAAGCTGAAGCATTTGCTGATGTATCACTCTAACACTCCCAGAGTATTTAAACAACAAAAAGTCAACAAAGGCATGCTGGGAGTGTTTTGGCACAGTAACAAGAAGGCCTGGGTTACAAGATATGTCTTCAATGAATGGGTGCATGCATTTTTCTGTCCTTCAGTGAAGAGTTACCTTGAGAAAAATAAGTTCTTGTGAAGGCACTGCTTCTGCTGGATAATGCACCAGGCAATGATCCCAAACTTGTTCAATCTTTAGTGAAAATGCTGTCACTCTCAAAGATTTTTGGAGGTTGAACTTCAATATCCAACTGTGCGAGGCTGATCGTAAGTGCTTGGAATAATGTTTCCACCAGGTGTTTAAATTCAGCCTGGTAAAACATCTGGCCTTTAATCATCCATAACTTCGACAGATTTGAAGGTGATGGTGCTTTGACCAGTGATACTGTCACTCTTGGTAAATCAATGGGTCTGGAGGTTGACAAAGAATGTGGAGGACCTTATTGACACTCATGGAGGTGAGGCTAACAACAGAGGAGCTACAAAAGTTGGAGAAAATTACGGAGTCACACTGGAAAGGAAGAAGACGACACCCAAAAAGTGTCAGCTGAAGACTCTCATTTCTTCTTGGGAGCATTTAGGATGTGGTAAAAAAAAACAACAAACCAAAATTGAAAACACTGAACTCATGATGTGCAAAATGGGACTAAGTCATTTCTTGCTTCAGGAAGCTACAAAAAATTTGTCAAAAACAGCTCACTTTTTTGCATGTAGCAGCAAAAGACAAAAGACTAAAATGACATGTGATGCCTGGTCTAGTCCCACAACCACTAGGCTAATGCTCCTAAAAAAAAAATCAAATAACAACAACAACCCCTATGCCTCCATTGATTTCATCAGCCCTGCACTTTAAGTCTAAGGTAAATGCTAATTTGTTTTTTATTTTGTTTTAAAATGTTTTATGACTATTTATTACCTACTGGATAATCCTCAACTTCCACTCAAGGCAAATTTCTTTATCTTCAAGGAAAATAAGTCCTAGGAAGTCCTATGTCCTTTAACTTGCTATGACTGACTGCCTGTTTAAGCTTAGCATCAAGGCACACAGATTCATTTAGTATTTTTCTCCCTCTTTTTACCTTACAGTTGACTATTACATTTTTTGTTACTGGCTATCTCAGTGACAGAGATATGACTCAACCAGAAATGTTCATAAACAACCGTAAGCTTTATTAAATCCATACGGGAAAGGGGTCAATAACAACACTATTTTAAATATATATTTTAATTAATGCTAGCACAATAGAGAGGGCATAATAAAATTAAGGGGCATATATAAACTTAAAAAAAAAAATTACAACATATGTTCAATATGGCTACCATTTTGGTCTTTACCACTGTAGCCTAACTATTGACTACTGAAGCTCTGGCAGAGACCTGTGCTTATTGCTAAATACTTTATTGTTTAAGAATCCCCACAAAAAGTAATTATGGGGTGTTAATTTCAGGGAGCATGGTGGGCATTCAATGGAACCCCACTATCTAATCCTTTTTGTCTAGGAATTCAAGGACAATTTTAGCACTGTGAAGCGGTCTCCATCTTGCATAAAGAAAAGTAAGGCTGAAAATTGATTTTGGATTACATTAATGGAACGGTTTTGTCTTTTAGCAGTCTCAGATAGCTTTCTCCTGTCACAGTTCCCTTAAAAAAAAAAAAAAAAAAGGTCTGATAACATATGTCCAAATTCCAACCAAGATTGTCAAGCCAGGAGCATTTAAATCCTTATTAAAGAATAAATGAATATTATAAGAGAGTAATAAACATAGTTATGGCAATTAACAGTCCTTTTAGTTTAAATGTGGCTTCATCAATCCACAAAACACTTTCAAGATATCTGGGTTTGTGATTTGTGATACACATGCCAAAAGCCATTCAGTAAATTCCAATCTTCTATCTGGGTCATCCTCATCCAAACTTTGTAGCCGCATATGATAAACCCTGAATTTAAGTTCCGTTATGATTCTATTTAAATTTTTTTTTTAGGTATTTTAAGTTCCAAATTTCACTTTATTTTGAAAATTTTCAGACTTCTTTCAATATTCTCTCTTAGGAATTTCAAACTGGCATATGTCTTTGGAATCAAGTGGAAATAGTGAACAAACTAGTGAAAAGTTTTGGTAGTTTGTGCACTGTTCTCACTTCATCAAACTTCATTACAATTTGCTTTATGATCTTTATTGTGGGTGGGTAGTTATGTCCAAAAAACTTCTTGAAATGGCATGCAACTACTACACCATTTTCATATTTTTCATGCCCCTTTACAGTTTCAATCCTCTCCTTCATTGTAAGGCTCATGATACTTTCTCTGTGTTCAAATTATTCTGAAACGATTAAAAAAAAAAGATGGCAAACTATTTTTCAAGTAACTTATACATATTTAAGATATTTAAGATACCAGTTTCTTTACTTATGGAATGCTATTTGGTTGCAACAATCACTGTGCCCCATATCATAGCATTATATGAGGCTGCTCTGAAGCTTGACATATACACTCAGTGATTATTGAACCATGATCATCCCATCCGTAATGGACTATACTAAACAGTTTGCAGTATAAAAAGCTGAACAGCTTTGTGCGCAAGAGCAGTCGTAATTTGCATCTGGTCATGCAAGTCAAAGTGATAAAGTAGCAGTTATGGGATGTAATAGAGATATCATGGAGCTTCTAAAGGGCATGATTGTGGGAGCTCATTCGTTGGGTACTTCCATATTGGAAATGGCACAACCTTGTCAGTTGCTCACAGTCCACTGTGCTTAAGGTGCACAAAGAATGGTGCCAAACAGGTCAAACTACCTCCCGCTGACAGAACTGTAAAGAATTACAGTTCTGTCAGTGGGAGACGTTTTTGCTGAATGACATGTGCAGTGTATTGTAGGGGGTCACTGTGCAATAGTTGACATCGTAATATAATATGGCAAATGAAAGAACAATACCCCAAATGACAATGTTCCACACACTCAAATATATGGGGTTCTACAGCACACAACCCAAGAGACACCCTTTCCTCAATGCTGATCATCGTCGACAGTGAATGCTGTGGAATCAACAATGTGCTGGTTGGATTAGCCCAAATACCTGGTGCGCATACTGATGGATGCCTTCATGCGGCACAAACAACATGAGTCCACGGACCCATCACGTACAGTGCCCAATATCCAGACAGGTGATGGTGGTTGCTAATATGGGGCATATTTTGCTGGAAAGAACTAGGAACCCTGGTGAAAATGGACCAACTTTTCACTGGTGATGTCTACCATCACATCTTAGGACACCATGTGCACCCTGCCATGTTGCATTTTTCCTAGAGAGAAACTGGATCTTCCAGGACAACAATGCGCCATGTCATCAGGTCCACACTATGCATGAATAGTTCAAGGAACACAGTGAAGATATCCACCTCATTTGGCCTCCAAATACACCAGACCCTGATTCAATTGAACACCTGTGGGGTGATTTGGACAGGATGAGTGAGGCGTATGGACAGACAACTATCACCTATTCCAAACAGTGGAAAGCCCTGGCAGCATGGCTGCAGGTCCCTACAGACATCTTCAAACATCTAGTGGAGTCAATGCCTAGGCGAATTGTAGCTGTTATCCACGTCAATGTGGCCCAACACTGTATTACATAGGTGGTCATAATTCAGTGATCACTGAACATATATATTTAGCTACATACAGACTGGTTCACAAGTAAGGAAACATGTTTGACTGTAAATAACAACACTATTTTAAATAAACTGGCTGAGTGCCTGTTTAGGCTTAGCACCAAGGCATGTAGGTTCATTTAACATTACTGGCAATCCCAATGATATATTTTTCAACCAATATACTGTATATGTCAAGCAGCCTCATATAATAATGTGATGGGGAAGCACTCACATAGCAACTGAACAGTAATAAAATAATCACTTTATAGTGATATCCCTCCCTTGACTAAAACAAAGATAATGCATGCATTATCACTGAAATGCTCTGTATGAGAACCAAGAATCTTTACTTATGGGGGAACATTTGGTCACAGGACCAATTTAGAGAACAAACTGTGGATCTCTAATTCAAAAGGCAGGGCAGCATAAAGGACTACATGGAATAACTAAAGATCATATAGAACATTAGAGCTATGTTAAGAACTTTGGGTGTGCAACTTGCTATCTACTTTCTCTTAACAGTTAATTAGTAATAAAGTTACTTATTTTTCTTTAGTCTATGCTCAACAACTTGACATGGTATACAATTAGTAGTGGCAAGTGATGCAAGAAAGCAAGCTTATATAGCATCAGACAACAATACACACTTTACCAATCCATACCTTCAAAGAATTTGTATAGTTCTTTGAATTTATAACCATCCACTTCCACAACAACAGATGGAAGCCTATTCCAACAATCAACCACTCGCTGGTTGACTGTTGGAATTTTAAGCCATTCAAGGCCTTAACATCTCAATCAATATACCCCACAGGTGCCTAGTCTACAGATGCTGAAATTTGCAGAAATGAGGCCTTTCTAGGTAAGAGCACTCCTTTGTTCCCTTCACCAATCGGGTTGCCCTTCTCTGCACTCATTTCAGTAGATCTACATTCTTCCTAGATCTCCTGAGCTGTCCTGGCAGCATGTCTGCACTGCTCAGAGAATTTAATATGTCTGCACAATTACCCAAGGTCTTTTTCATTTTCTACTACTCTGAGTGTAGTTCCACAGAGTTGATAAGTTACTCTGAGATTACTGCTACTCATATGCAGTACACTGCATTTGTGAAAGTTAAACGTCATCTGCCATTTCTCAGCCCATCAACCAAATTTTTTTAGACCTTGTTGCAGAAGCTCACTCTGATTACTGACATTAACCGTCCTGCCAACCTTCGTATCATCTGCAAACTTACACATTAAGACTGATATCCATTCATAATTATCATTAATAAATATTGAAAAGAACAATGGGCCCAGCACTGAATCCTGGGGAACTCCACTGATAACATTAGTCTGCAAAGAGCAGAGTCCATTGATAACCATGCTCTGTCTTCTATCACTTTACCATTCCTTTATCCACAGCAGTAACTTGACTTTAATGCCACATTGCTTAAATTTATACAGCAGTCTTCTGAATACAACAGCATCAAAAGCATTCCTGAAAACCAAGTATATGATATCAAAATTATTTTTTGCATCCAGTTCCTTCATCACTGCATTATAGTAACCTAACAAATTGATTAGACAAGACTGCCCTTTACAAATCTATCTGTGACTGCAGTATAAATGCATTCCTGTCCAGATGGTCTTGCATTACTTCTTCTTTAACCAGTGATTCTATTATTTTTTCTGAAACAGATGTTAAGCTAACAGGTCTATAATTACTCATGTCACCTTTTGATCCCCCCTTTATGAATTGGGGGGTTACATTCAGGCATCTCCAGTCCATAGGGACCCTCCATGAATCCAAGAATGCTCTCATAATTATGGCTAAGAGTTTGCTCATCTCCTTTGCTCTTTCCCTTAATATTATTGAATAGTTCCCATCCACCCTAGGTGCCTTTTTTTATGTTCAGCTTCAACAATTTCTCTTCAGTTATCACAAAGTCATTTAGCTGGAATTTGATAAACTTCTGACATCCCCTCCCATAAAGAATTCCTCTTGCATGAATGTAGATGCAAAATATCTATTCAATTTGCCAACTAGCTTGGCAGGGTCATCAACAATTAACCATTAACATCAAGTGGCTCAATGTGATTCAAACCCTTTCTTCTACTGTTAATACAAGCATAGAAGCCTTTGTGCTTTCTTTGGCAATCTTCACCAGAGATGTCTCATAATCTGCCTTAGCTTGCCTAATCTCCTTTGTGACTTGATTATAGACTAATTTATATCTACCATCATCTTCTGTATCGATTGATAATTTATATGCATCCCATGCACTTTTCTTCTCTGCCATGTGTCTCAATAGTTCATTCAACATCCATTTAGGTCTAAGCCTTGAACAGTATTTCTTCGTTGGTAAGAAAAGCCTAGTAGCTTCTTTGATTACTTCCCTGAATGCTTCCCATTTTGAATTTTCTGTTGGTAATGTCATCAGTGTTTGGTAATTTGGTAACTGTTTGTTATTTGGAGCATTAGCAACTAAGGCCATATTGCTCCAGGGATATGTAGTGGTCATTCCCTGACCTTTCCCCATCCTCCGTATTTGGTGTTCACGGGATCGAACCCCAGTCTAATCAAGAAGCGTGTACTACGCACTGCTGCTCCTGCCTACCTGGCTACAACGTCATCAGTTGATCCCACTGTAGTCACCCTTACGAAAGCAGAAAGCAAAAGCCCATCTCTTTACCCTCGACATTAGTTATGTCTTTATTTAAATTCAACATTAGTGCACTGTGATCGCTGCCATCCAGTGTGTCTTTTACAAGCAAATTCTTAATGCATATGTAGAATCACTGCTGGTAACCAAATCAAGAGTAATGCTTCCTCTTGTTGCTTCTCTAACATGATGTTAGAAATAGGTCACCAAGAAATCTACAAAAGTCTTGCCAGAGTGTGAGTGACAATCACAGTCATTAGGCATATTAGTGAGGCTTGGTTTGGTTTTTTTTTTTTTTAGGAGCATTAGCAACTAAGGCCATATTGCTCCGGGAAATGCGGTGGTCATTCCCTGACCTTTCCGCATCCTCCGTATTTGGTAGTGACAGGCTCAAACCCCGGTCTAATCAAGAAGCATGTGCTACGCACTGCTGCTCCTTCCCACCTGGCTACGGAGGCGCCTATTGGTGAGGCAAGACTGGTGAGGGGAATGAAGGGATCCTCTTACCAAGACAGTCTTCAGTTCTGCAAATTGTAGTGGCTGGAGACTAGGCACCTGCGAGGTGATCTGATTGAGGTGTATAAGGCCTTGAATGGGTTGAGCACGCTGAATTCTGATGGGATTCTTCCACTTGTTCAGATTACGAACCTAAGGGGGCATAAATTCAAATGCAGAATAGATGTGCGGAAATTTGCCTTTAGCCAGCGGGTGGTTAATTTCTGGAACAAATAAATTTAAGGAGGAACTGGACAAACATTTAAGGGAATTGTTTTGTAAATTTTTTTTTTTTGGCTGATGCTGCATAAGCTCATACACTTGCTTTCTTGCATCATATGCCACTACTACTACTACTATACTAGACTGACTCAACTGATTGCACTGGTCACCTAAGTCAACTGGATGCACTACCTTAGATTTAATATGCTTCTTAACTAAAAGCATAACCCTTCCTCCTGTATACATTGTACTCCTCATGCCTGAATTCAGCATCCCAACAATATCACATCTCTGAATTCCCTCCCAACAATGTCTGCATTTGATGCCTTAAACAGTATTTTAAATACATCAAATTTATTTACAAAGCTCCCAGCATTAGTGTACATGCAAGTGTAGATGCACAAGTTTCTTACCCTTGGCTACCCTTACACAGCCCATGTATTCACTGGTTCCATGATGACCCTCAGTAGGGTCTGAAATAACCAACACCTTGTTTTTCCAGGCTGCTGCATCTTTCAATAGAAGCACTTCAAGAATTGCCTTCACATCTGCTTGCAGTTCTAGTTAACCTATTAGTCCATGTATCTCCCCCCCCCAAACTAACAGTTTTCTGATCCACCTATCACTACCTTGATAGCATTGGCAAATATTCTTTTACCCCTTCTATTTAAGTAAATTCCATCCCTGTAAAAACAGCTTCTCTCTTGTTAACAAGCACAGATCATACTGGGAAAAAGTCTACACCATGAGCCTTGCACACATTCTGTCCAGGGTCAAATCAATTGACAAGGCTCTCAACATGTACTCCCTCCTATCATGACTGGGCAGAATTGCAGGCACTTTCAAATTCAATCCTAACTTACGCCTTTTCCCCCCAACATTTCCCTGTACTTGTTGAGTAAGCCCCCCCCCCCCCCAGATCTACTCTTAATATCATTAGTGCCAATGTGTACAACAATATCACCTTTTGTGCCCGTAAAAGATGGTATCTGCTCTACATCTTCTACTTTTGCCCTCTGGCAGACATACCCTGGCCCTATTCCACCTCTCCTTCTTGAACAACATATTTCCTGTTTCCCTGACAATAGAGTCACCAACAATAATCGCCACCTTTGGGTCCAACCCACTCTGCTTGGAGATCACTGCTATGTTGCCTGATGCATAAGCGTGAGCTCTGGCATTCAGTTGGGCAGCTGAGAGCTTGACGGCCCCCCATTTTGATTCCTTCGAAGGCATCAACTCTACTCTTCAAACCTCTCACAAATGCCTATCAGAATGCTGAACTAGTGCATAATTTCTTCACACTTTCTGCATTTAACACACACACACACACAAACCCAGACCCCCCTACCCCCGGCCATCAGTGCTGGCAGGATATTTTGCAAGGTGGTGCATATGGGAATAAATTTTTTGTTTACCAAATTTTCGAATACATGCAATATCTTAATTAAGTCAAGTTTGACTGATTTACACATGCAGACGAGCCAATGTTTCGTGTAGAATTTTTTTTTTTAGAATTTGTATTGTTTTAATGTTTCAATAAATTAATGAAAATATTAAAATTGTGTATTACTTTGAAATCCAATGGTGGTGCACTTGCACCACCTTACACCATGCTGCCGGCACTCATGCCCTTGGCCAACACTCATGCCCATATCCTGTTCCAGAGAGATTGACAAATATTGCACAAGTAGCACATTTTGTTAAGCTGTGATTCGTAGGAGAATTGCTCCCTTCGATTCTCCCCCAAGCCACAGCATTCCAGCTTGTGCTCATTGTTTTGTTGCTCTAGTCTGGGGCATGAGTTCCATTTAAATACAATTAATTGACAATATTACACTAAGCTTATAGATTCCTAAGTGCAGCAATACGTATTATCAAGTTTTATGTTATACCTTGCACTATCTATAATTATCAATGTGCTAGCCCAAATCTCCACAGGAACAAGAGAATTATTTCATACCTTATGACAGGAATTATTAACACATTCTTTGCAAGAAGGGTTGGGCTTGATTCCAATTTCACTCTTGATCCATAAGACTGCTGAATAATGGTCACAAAGGCAAGAGAACTCTGTTCCAATTTATGTAACTCAAAAGATAAGCAAAATATTTCTAGTAATTTACTTCATGTCTAAGCTTAGTTGGTAATAAATGTTTTATCAGAACACTGTCTTCCAAGACATGCATCACTGTAAGCCATAATACTTTAATATGCCTATGGATGAGAAGCATATTCAAACTAGATATACAGGATTATGCAGGCTAGATGGCACAGCAACCTAGTGTCATGCAGAATCATTTAGGATGACTTTCACACGATAAGGAGGAAGACCTTAAAACACTTGACATAATTATGTATTCTCCCAGAAACAATTCAAGTAATATACAATGCCAGTGACTATCCATATGCCACTATTACTCCCCCCCCCACCTTTCTCTAACTTCTGTAGCCCACATAAAAGTTCTCTCTCACAACGTTAAATGCCCTAAGTGGTCACGAATTTCACGTGGCATATTTTGAAATAGAGAAAGGAACTTACTAACTGTAATAACAAGCATTTGAGTATAAATTTCACAATACAAATTGGATCTTATACCTATAAAATATATAATATTTGGATTTAACATCATATGGAATTAATAATTCATTATTTACATTAAGAAAAAAGAAAGCAGAAAGATTTATTTCATGCATTTTTCTATTTAACTGTTACATTGGTTAATAAAGAAGCATTTTTAACCAATGTGACAGTTGTCAACAGCAATGCTGAGTATGAATAATAAACAAAAACTATACATAAAATAAAAATGGGGCTTATAACATTGTCAAGTCATGACATTTTCATATCATAGAACAGTCTGAATGAGTTTAGGAAGCTATGTCAGTTTATGACTATTTAATTTTATTTAATTTCCAATGCAACTATGGTGGTTTTTTTTGCCCTTGTTTCTTAAATGAAAAGCACAGAATGTAATGTAACTAGAGTACTATGAACATAACTTTGGTGCTGTATCAGAACGTTGCATAATTCTATTAAAGTGGTTAATCTGCTATTTACTATCAGAAGAGCTATACAGTGCTGATTTAAAAAAATTAACAAATTCCTAATGTCAGATTTATAAGGTTCTACTGTAGCTTAAATCATGGGGAAGGGGGTGATTGGGCAGTGCATAAATAATAAGTCAAAAAGGAAAATGGTAGTGAAAGGTCTGAGAAATATTAACATAAAGTATACTTTTAACTCCATCGTCAGTGAAATCTGGTAATCACCTAACGGGTGTGTAAAGGTCACTATGATCATGCCAATAAATCCTGGACTATCAGACATCCATTCACTATTTTCCCCTCATCATCAGCCATTTTCAATCCACTGCAGGATGAAGGCCTCTCCAGTAACTTTCCAGTTCCTCCTGTTTTGTGCAATGGCCATCCATTTACTATCCACGAACTCGTGAATTTCGTCTGTCCATCTCTGTCGTTGTCTTCCAGGTTTTCTTCTAGCTCTTCTTAGGTACCATTCTGTT